>NW_016819405.1:248737-253366 GCF_001698545.2 Rhinopithecus bieti | reverse complement strand
AAAAAAAAAAAAAAAAGTTGCAAGCCGAGGAGGTCTCACTGAGTTCCAGGCAGGATTAATGCTTTATCATATTAGAAATATAAATCACACACTGCAAAGCACCTAAATCCTAACTGTACAGTTTTATGAATTTTTACATATGTAATACCTGTGTAACCAACACCCAGGGCAAGATTAGAACATTACCATCACCTAAGAGAATCCTTCATGGCCCTTTCAGAATCAAAATCTATTTTGCCCCAGAGGTAATCATTAATACGATTTCTCAACACATACACTTGCTTTGTCAGTTCTTGAATTTTATATAAATGGTATCATACAGTATGTACTTTTTTGGTCTGGCTCCTTTTACTCAACATTATGTTTCTGATGCATCGATGTTAAAGTATCAGTAGCTTGCTTTCATTATTGCTCTGTAAAATTCCATTGTATGAATATTCCACAATTTATTTCTCCATTCTTCTGTAGATGATTATCTGAGTTGCTTCCAGTTCTGTTGTCATGAACAAACCTATGAATGTTCTTGAACATATATTTTGTGGGCATATACACTCATTTCTCTTGAGTGTATAGCTAGGAGTTAAAGTGATGAGTTAATAGTGTAAATGCATGTTAATCTCTGGTAAATACTGCCAAAACGTTTTGCAAAGTGACTGAAAAAATTTAAACTCTCACCAGCAATACATGAAAGTTATGCAGATTCCACATTCTTGTTAAAAATTAGGATTTTCAGGTTTTTATAATTTCAGCCAGAAAATAGAAAAGATTAGAGCATTCTCACCTCATTTTATGAGATCCTCATTGGCAATATCAAAACTAAATACATAAGAAGAAACCTATATAACAATATCCTTCATGATTGTACACATTTTAGCAAATCAAGTATCCAACAATATATACAATTGTTATTTTATCACCAAAAAGGGTTTATCCCAGGGATGCAAGGTAGATTTAAGATTTGAAATTCATTCAGTGCAATCCACTATATTAAGAGAATAACAAAGAAAAAATGTATGATCAACCCAATAGATACAGAGAAGACATCTGACATAATTAAAATTTCATTTGGGATGAAAGAAAAAAAACTTCTAAAACTAGGACTAGAAGAGAATTTCTTCAAACCGATAAAGGGCTTATACAAAAATTCTACAGTGAACATTGTACCTAACAATGAAAGACTGAATGCCTTCTTTCTCAGGTCAAGGGAATGGCAAGGATATCTGTTCTCACCTTTCTATTCAATATTGTAGTGAAGGTTCTAGCCAGATTATTGGGTAAGAAAATAAAATAAAAGGCATAGAAATCAGAAAGGAAGAAGTAAAACTTTCTTGATTTCCAGAGAACAAAATTTGTCAAATCCATTGAACTGTGCAGCTAAAACAGATGAGTTTTATTATAAATCATACCTCAACAAAGCTATTTTTTTTAAATCAAACTCCCCACAGAGAAAACTCCAGGTTCAGGACAAGCTAGGTTCATAGTCTCACTGGTGAATTTTATCAGCCATTTAAAGAAGAAATAATATTGCTAAGAGAATTATTTAAAAGGCCCAAATAAAGGGAGATATATACCAAATTCAAAAATTGGATGATCCATTATTATTATGATGCCGATTTTCCCAGAATTCAGTTAATGAAATCACAATCAAAATCCCAGCAGACATTTTGAAAGAAACTGACAAGCTAATTCCAAAATGTACATGAAATTGCAAAGAAGAAAGTATCAACAAAACAATCTTGAAATAAAAGACCAAAGTTAGAGGACATACATAACCAGATTTCAATATTTACTTTAAAACTACAATTATCAAGACAATGTACTATTAATGCAGAACCTACAAATTTTAAAATAGAACAGAATAATAAAGAGCCCAAAATAGATCTACACATATACAATTTTAATATATGATAAAGGTGCCATGGCAACACAAAGAAGAAAGGCAAAACAGAGTTATCATATGATCCAGCAATTCCACATCTAAGTATATATCCAAGAGAATAGAAAACATATGATTAAACAGAAACTTGTACCAAAATGTCCATAGTAGCACTATTCATGTTAGCCCAAAAGTGGAAACAACCCAAACGTCCATCAACCGATGAATGGCTAAACAAACTGTGGTATGTCCATGCAGTGCAATATTATTCTGCCATTAAAAAGAATAAATTACTGATACATGCTACAGAAGGGGTCCCCAACCCACTGGCCAAAGACCAGTACCAGTCTGTGGCCTGTGAGGAACTGGGCCACACAGCAGGAGGTGAGCGGCAGACAAGAGAGCGAAGCTTCATCTGTATTTACAGCCACTTCACATCACTCATACACTGCTTGAGTACTGCCTCCTGTCAGATCAGTGGTGGCATTAGATTCTCATAGGAGTGCTCACCCTATTGTGAACTGTGCATGTAAGGGATCTAGGTTGCACATACCTTATGAGAATCTAATGCCTGATGATTTATCACTGCCTCCCATCACCCCCAGATGAGACCACCTAGTTGCAGGAAAACAATCTCTGGGCTCCCACTGAGTCTACATTATGGTGAGTTGTGTAATTATTTCATTATATATTACAATATAATAACAACAGAAATAAAGTGCACAATATATGTAGTGTGCTTGAATCATCCACAAACCATCCCCCACCCTGGTCCATGGAAAAGTTGTCTTCCATGAAACCGCTCCCTGGTGCCAAGAAGGCTGGAGACCACTGTGCAACAGCATGGGTAAACCTTGAAAACAATATGTTAAGTAAAAGAAGCCAGACACAAAAGGTCAGATATTGTAGGATTTCATTTATATGGAATGTACAGAACAGGCAAATTCATGGAGACAGAAAGTAGATTAATGGTTTCCAAGGATTGGGAGGAAGGGGCAATGGGAAGTGACTGGTAATCAATACAGAACTTATTTTTGAGCTGATTATAATATTGTGAAACTAGCTAGTGATAATGTACAATCTTCTGAATATACTAAAGTCTACTGAATTTTACATTTTTAATGGTGAATTTTATGGTATGTAAATTATATCTCAATAAAAAATATTAATTTGAGATCAATCATAGACCTAAAATCTATTATGCTTTTAGAAAAAAATGGGAGTATATTTTACAACTTTGATGTAGATAAAGTTTCCTAATAAGAATACAAAAGGACTAAGGCATCAAAGGAAAAAATGGTAAATCAAACATCATTGAAAATATATAAACATCCATTCTTCAATGTACACAGTAAAGATAATACTCTCCTGAAATGTGAGAAAATATTCTCACCGCATACAACTGACAAAAGAACTCCAACAAATCAATAACAAAAGACAAACAACTCAATTTAAAAATTGTCAAAAGATTTTGAACAGACACTCCCCAAGGAAGACATACAAATGGCCAATAAGTACCTGAAAAAGTGTTCAACAGCATTAGTCATTGGGAGCATACAACTTAAAACTACAATGATATACCACTTAACACCCACTAGGATAGCTAAAATTAAAAAGACTGACAGCATGAAGTGTTGACTTAGATGTGGAACAAATGGAATTATCCTACTTTGCTAGTGGGAGGGTAAAATGATACAAACCACTTCTTAAATGTTGAGCGGTTTCTTACAAAGATACACCTAGAGGCATTTGAATAGCTAGGTAGTTAACAAAGAGAAATGTAAACTAATGTCCATTTAAAAAAATGACTTTGTAAAAAAGTTGTTCATAGCAAGCTGCTTTATTCATATTAGCCAAAAACTGGAAATAACCCAACAGATGAAAAGATAAATAAACTGGGGTATATTAAAAACATAAGAATACTACTCAATGATCAAAATGAACAAACTACTTACAGATACAACAACATAGATGAATCTCACAGGCATTAAGTTGAGCAAAATAAATCAAGTGGAAATGAGAGAAAGTATTTTACTGACAATAGCATGCATATAAACATTTAGAAATATACTCATATGAAAAGTACAGTAACTGATAGAGAAAACTATAAAAATTGTATTAAAGGATATGAAATTCAATCTGAAAATATAGAAAATAGACTATTTTCTTAGATAAGCAGATATTATAAAATGTAAATGCTCTCAAAAGTAATATATAAACGTAATGTCATGCCTATTAGAACCCCAATAGGTTTGTGTGTTTTTAATTAAATAAAATAATACTAAAATCCACACGGAAAAATGCATGCCTGAGAAGATCCAGAAAAATTATGAAGAATGGTGAGGTGAAGTTTGATTAATTAAGCTGTAAGCAAATAATATGAAACTGGCATAGAAACAGGCAACTAGATTGGTAGAACAAAGTTCTTAGAAGTAGATTCCAGTATTTATGATAGTTTCTGACTAAAGCAAACTTTCAATTCAATAGGAAAAGGATACTTAATGTAATCACTGGCCCATATATTGGGTTATCCACTTGGAAGAAAATTAAGTTTGTTCCCCACCCCCCTTACATCATGTATAAAATTACTTGAGGTGGAGTAAATATTTTTTTAAAAAATTAAACAATAAAAATGATGTGATAAAAACTAAGAAATTATGTACACGATATAGACGTGCATGAAACCTTTTTAAACAAGACAAGAAAAATAGACACTAGAAAAGCCTGACATATATGAATATTTTAAAAATGTA
>NW_016819405.1:239519-245640 GCF_001698545.2 Rhinopithecus bieti | reverse complement strand
GCCAGGATGGTCTCGATCTCCTGACCTTGTGATCCACCTGCCTCGGCCTCCCAAAGTGCTGGGATTACAGGTGTGAGCCATTGCGCCCAGCCTAAAATGTAATTATTTTTAATGGGTATAGAATTTTAGTTTGGGAGGATGATTAGTTCTGGAGATGGACAGAGATGATGACTGCACAACAAAATGAATATATTTAACGCCACTGAACTGTACACTTAAAAACAGTCAAAATGGTAAATTGTATGTGCATATATTATCACAATAAAATAAGATTTTATGACAAAATATGTCCCAAACAAATTTAGTAGACAACTAACAAATGAGTTAAATATACAGATACATCTACATACACACATATTTTATTTTTTATTTTTTTTATTTTTATTATACTTTAAGTTCTAGGGTACATGTGCACAACATGCAGGTTTGTTACATATGTATACATGTGCCCTGTTGGTGTGCCGCACCCATTAACTCATCATTTACATTAGGTATATCTCCTAATGCTATCCCTCCCTGCTCCCCCGACCCCACGACAGTCCCCGGTGTGTGGTGTTCCACTTCCTGATACATACACATATATTTTAAACACCTATGACAGCAAAAGACTTAATATCTGTATATTGTTAAATAGTCAAAGAACTTCAAAAGACATCAACAAGAAAAGATATGTGAATGGTCAATAAGCAGACGAAAAGGTGCTCAATGTCATTAGTTGTCAGGGAAATGAAAACCAAAACTACAGAAATATCACTTTACATCCACTAGAATTGCTAAAATTAAAATAACTGACAATGCATTAGCCAGGATGTAGATATTCTTTTTTAAAGAATAGAAAGAAAGATACAGACACAGGGAAAGAAGGAGATAAAGCCTACAGAAAATCAAGCAATACACAGTAGAACAGATCCAAATGGCTGGTAAACATTTGAGAATATGCTTACAAGTTGTTAAAGAAATGCAAATTACAGTATTGAGATATCACACCTAATCTGTAAGATTATAACAAATTAAATAGGCTGATAACAACTACAGCTGTCACCTTCACTGATGTAAGGGAAAAGGTAATCCCATCCATTGAAAATGAGAATTACTATTTCATTTTTGGAAATCATATCCTTGAGCCAGAAATCCCACTCCTACGATTTTGTTTTCTTTTTCTTTTTTGAGATGGAGTCTTGCTCTGTCGGCCAGGCTGGAGTGCAGTGGCGTGATCTTGGCTCACTGCAACCTCCGTGCCACCAGGTTCAAGTGATGCTCCTGCCTCAGCCTCCTGAGTAGCTGAGATTACAGGTGTGTGCCACCATGCCCGAATAATTTTTGTATTTTTAGTAGAGACAGGGTTTCACCATATTGGCCAGGCTGGTATCAAACTCCTGACCTCAAGTGATCCACCCCCCTCAGCCTCCCAAAGTGCTGGGATTACAGCATGAGCCACCACACCCAACCCCACTCCTACGATTTTATCTCACAGAAGTAAAAGCACCAGTATATGAAAAGTATATATAAAATATTGTCTGCCTACTTAAAAAAAAAACAAATATTTCAAATGAACAATCTAACAATGTACCTCCAGGAACTAGTAAAGAACAAACCAAACCCAAAAGTAGCAGAAGAAATAATAAAGATCACAGCAGAACTAAACAAAATAGAGACTAAAAAATAAAAAAAAAAAAAATTAGGAAGGATCAATGCAACAAAAGCCTGGTCCTTTGAAAAGATAAACAAAATTGATAAACCACTAGCTGGACTAACCAAGAAAAGAAGACAGAAGACCCAAATAAACAAAATCAGAAACGATAAAGGAGACAGTACAAGCGATACTACAGAAATACAAAAGATCATTGGAGACTATCATGAATAATAGCACATAACAAAGTGAAAAATCTAGAGGAATGGATAAATTCCTGGAAACATACAATGTACCAAGATTGAATAAAAAAGAAATAGAAAACCTAAACAGACCAATAATGACAAACAAAATTGAATAAGTAAAAAAAAAAATCTCTCAACAAAGAAAAGCCCAGGACCAGATGGATTCACTGCTGAATTTTTCCAGATGTATAAAGAAGAGCTAATACCAATTCTCCTCAAATTATTCCAGAAAATTGAAGAGGAGAAAATGTTCTCTAACTCATTCTTTGAAGCCAGTATTAAACCAATAAGAGCACCAGCCAAGGATACAATAAAAAAAGAAAACCATATGACAATATAATTGACAAACATAGCAAATATTCCTAACAAAACACCGGCAAACCAAATCCAATAGCACATCAAAAATAATAATAATAATACACCACGATCAAGTAGGATTTATACCAGAGATGTGAGGATGGTTCAATATATGTAAATCAATAAACATGATACATCACATCTACAGAATGAAGGACAAAAACCGTATGATAATCTCAATAGATGCAGAAAAAGTATTTGATAAAATTCAATACATCTTCATGATAGAAACACTCAACAAACTAAGCATAGAAGGAACATACCTCAAATTAATGAAGGCTGTATATGACAAATCAACAGCTAAGATCATACTGAATGGGGAATGGTTGAAAGCCTTTCACCTAAGAACTGGAACAAGACAAGAATGCCCATTTTCACCATTCCTATTCAACACAGTACTGGAAGTCCTAGCCAGGGCAATCAGAAAGAGTAAGAAATAAAAGGCATCTAAATTTTAAAAGAGGAAATTAAGGCTGGGCATTGTGGCTCACACCTGTAATCCCAGCACTTTGGGAGGCCAAGGCAGGTGGATCACAAGGTCAGGAGATCGAGACTATTCTGGCTAACATGGTGAAACCCCGTCTCTACTAAAAATACAAAAAATTAGCCGGGTGTGGTGGTGGGCACCTGTAGTCCCAGCTACTTGGGAGGCTGAGGCAGGAGAATGGCGTGAACCCGGGAGGCGGAGCTTGTAGTGAGCTGAGATCGCGCCACTGCACTTCAGCCTGGCCGACAGAGCAAGACTCTGTCTCNGAGGAAATCAAATTGTCCCTCTTTGCAAATGACATACTGTATTTAGAAAAACCAAGACTCCAACAACAAACTCTTAGAATTGACTTTTTTAATTTAGTAAATTTGCAGGATACAAAATCAACATGCAAAAATCAGTAGTGTTTCTATACACCAATAATGAAATAGCCAAAACAAAATCAAGAAGACAATCCCGTCTACAATAGCAACAAAAATAAAATAAAATATCTAGGAATAAATTTGACCAAAGAAGTGAAAGGTCTCTATAAAGGAAGCTACAAACACTGCTAAAAGAAATTGAAGAGGACACAAATGGAAAGACATTCCACGCTCATGGACTGGAAGAATTAATACTGTTGAAAGGGCCATACTTTCCAAAGTAATTACAGATTCAATGCAATCCCTACCAAAATATCGATGCCATTTTTCACAGAATAGAAGAAAACAATCCTAATGAAAGAGGAGAAAGTAAGAAACTGGTCAAGTGGGCAGTTAGGGTGGATCCTTGGTAAAACTGCTTCAAACAAAGAACAGACTGAAAATCAAACTGTAGGTCCCAGATAAGAAAGAGTCCACATCCTTAAATGGAAACTCTTACTCTGTGAACCCAGATGAACGAATTCCACCCCTTTTTGGACACATTTCTCTCTCCTTGGCATGCCTTAGTATCTTACTTTTCACCTATTTTATATATGCCTACCTTTCTGTAATTGGCTGCAGGCTAAGTCTCCATTTACATAGGGTGAATCATCACTTCAGTCCCCAATTGGTCCCAGGTCAAAGTCCTGGGCCAAGTCATCACTTCAGCCCATGATTGGTCCCAGGCCAAGCATTCACCTCTGCTTCCAATTGGTTCTTTACACTATCATACCTCTTTCTAAGTGGTGCTTTCTCTAAAATGGCTTGCAGACCAGTCAGCACATTCTTCCCCTTCCTAGTCCATAAAAACCCTGAACTCTGCCTCACAGTGGGCTACCCTCTTTTGGGCCTCCTCTCTGTGGCAGAGAGCTTTCTTCTTTTCCTTATTAAACTTTTGCTCCAACCTCACCCTTTGTGGCCATGCTCCTTAATTTTCTTGGTCATGGGACAAAGAACTCTGGGTGATACCTCAAACAATGAGAGATGGCTACATTGTGGTGCATTGGTGGGCCTGTAACACTAACATTCATATTGAACCAAAAAAGCCAGAAGAGTCAAAGCAATCCTGATCAAAAGAACAAGGCTGGAGGCATCACACTACCTAACTATAAAACACATTACAAGGCTATAGTAACCAAGACAGCATGATATTAGTATAAAAAATAGATACATATACCAGTGTAACAGAACATAGAACCCAGAAATAAATCCACATATTTATAGCCAACGGATCTTTGACAAAGCTGCCAGGAATATACATTGAGGAAAAGACACCCTCTTCAATAAATGGTGCTGGAAAACTCAATAATTACATGCAGAAGAATGAAACTGGACTCCTATCTCTCACCATATATTAAAGCCAACTCAAGATGAATTGAAGACTTAAACATAAGACCCAAAATCATAACATTACTAGAAGAAAACCTAAAAAAAAGTCTTCAAGACATTGGTCTAGGCAAAGATTATATGGCTAAGACTTCAAAACCATAGACAACAAAACCAAAAGTAAACAAATGGGACCATATTAAACTAAAAGGCTTCTGCATAGCAAAAGAAACAGTCAACAGAGTGAAGACACAACCTCTTGAATGAGAGAAAATATTTGCAAACTACTCATCCAACAGGGTACTAATATCCAGAATATACAAGGAACTCAACTCAACAGTGAAAACCAAATAATCCCATTCAAAGTGGATAAAGGAAATGAATAGACATTTCTCAAAAAAATAGGCATACAAATGGCCAAATATACATGAAGAAACATTCAACATCACTAATCATCAGGAAAATGCAAATCAAAACCGTAATGAGATATCATCTCCCTCAGTTAAAATGGCTATTATTAAAAAGAAAAAAAAAAATAGATGCTAGTGAGGATGTGGAGAAAAGGGAACTCATATCCTGTTGGTTGGAATGTAAATTAATACAGCCATTATGGAAAACACTATGAAGATTTCTCAAAAAACTAAAATAGAATGACCATACAACGCAGCAATCTCACTACTGGCTATTTATCCAAAGGAAAAGAAATCAGTTTATCAAAGGAATATTTGCTTTAGCATGTTTATCCCAGCTCTACTCGCAATAGTAAAGATGCAAAATCGACGTAAGTATCCATCAACAGATGAATAGATAAAGAAAATGTAATGTTAATACATCATGGAATATTATTTGGGTATAAATAAAAATGAAATCCTATCACTTACAGAAATATGGATGGAACTGAAGGTCATATGCTAAGTGAAATAAGCCAGGTACAGAAAAACAAATATCACATATTCACACTCATGTGGGAGCTAAAAAACAGGAAAAAAAAGCAACTTGATCTCATAGGCATAGAGAATAGAATTATAGATACTAAAGACTGGGAAGGGTGGGTAAGTGGTGGGGGAAGGATGAAGAGAAGTTGGTTAATGGTGCAAACATATAGTTAGATAGAAGAAATAAGTTCTAATGTTTGATAGCAGAGTAGGATGACTATACTTACCAACAACATTTTGTAGATTTCAAAGTAACTAGAAGAGAGAACTTAAGTGTATTCAACACACAGAAATGATAAACATGTAGGATACCCTAAGTACCCTAACTTTATCATTACACATTCTATGAACGTAACAAACACTGACATATACCCCATTAAAATGTAAAATATTCTATATCCATACAACAAAAAAATCCCATATTTGTATACCAGAAAATGACCAAAAGGGGCAAAAAAGAAAACTCTGTATAGGTAGGTAATATGTAAAAAAAGTATAGGGAGGTGGGAGACTGTATGAACATAAGAAAAATAAAGGATACTCACCAGGTGAAACTCTGATTATTAGATGTAGGAAGGAAAAGGTGTAAATGCAGTGTTCACATAAAAAAAAAAACAGTGTTTAGTACATGATTCAATTATGTAAAAGTATCTAAATATGCACAAGAGATTAATGCAAGGAAAATATATTCAATTCCTTTGGTTTCTTCTTTTTTCTTTTCCTTTTTTTTTTTTTTTTTT
>NW_016819405.1:221509-238181 GCF_001698545.2 Rhinopithecus bieti | reverse complement strand
TTCTCATGGAACATTTTTTCTCAAAAGGTTTAATTCTTCATACAGCTCAGTTATATGTAAGTCAGAATTTAATTTTAAATGTACATTTATACAATACCATTTTAATGTTTCCTCTGACATTTCCTATAATTTTTGATGGTGGTCGTATAATAAACCAAAACTGGTATCATGATTTGCATATAATTCAAAACACCTTTTTATACATCTTATTACTGTATATTAAATTACAAGGAAAATTAATTTTAAAATTGTCTTCCTCATTAGTAATTGGTTCCTTCAAAGTTCACGTAAAAACACTGTTCTTTTCTGTTGAATAGAATTTTTGGAAGGTGTGTGTGATAATTTAATACATTCATATAATTTGTAAAGATCAAATCACTACAACTGGGATATCTATCACCTTAAATATTTGCTTTTTCTTCATACTGGAAATATTCAAATTATTCTCTCCTAGCAATTTTGAAATGTACAATGGATTATAGTAAACTATAGTGACCCTACTGATCTATTGAACACTGAGTCTTATGCTTTCATCTGTGTGTTTGCTCCCATTAATCAACCTCTCTTCATCCTCCCCACCCCACTACCCTTCTGAGCTTTTGGTATCCATGAATTTAATCTCTATCTTCATGAGATTCACTTTTTCAGCTCCCACATATGAGTTAGAACATGCAATATTTATCTTTCTGTGCTTAGCTTATTTCACTTAACATAATGGCCTCCAGTTCCATCCATGCAGTAGCATGGATGACAGGATTTCCTCCTTTTTATGGATGAATAGTATTCTACTGTGTGTGTGTATATATACACATGTATATATATACATACATATATAATGTGTGTGTGTGCATGTGTGTGTATCACATTGTCTTTATCTATTCATCCACTGATGGGAACTTAGGTTGATTCCATATATTGGCTATTGTGACTAATGCTGCAATAAATACAGGAGTACAGATGTCTCTTTGATATACTGATTTCCTTTCTTTTGGATAAATATCCAGTAGTGGAATTGCTAGATCATATGGTAGTTCTATTTTCAGTTTTTTGAGGAACCGCTATACTGTTTTCCATAGTGGTTGTACTACTTTACACTCTCACTAAGAGTGTCTGAGAACTCCCCTTTCTCCATATCCTCTCCAGTATTCATTATTCCCTGACTTTTTGATAAAACCCATTTTAACTGGGGTGAAATTATATCTTATTGTACTTTTGATTTGCATTTCTCTGATGATTAGTGATGTTGAGCATTTTTTGATATACATGTTGGCCATTTGTATGTCTTCATATTCATATCTTTTGCCAATTGTTTAATCAGATTATTTGTTTTTTGGTTATTGAGTTGTATGATCTCTTTATGTATTTTAGTTATTAATCCCTTGCCAGATGGATAATTTGCAAACATTTTCTCCCTTTCTGTGGGTTGTCTCTTCACTGTACTGATTGTTTTCTTTGCTGTGCAGAAAGTTTTTGGCTTGATGTGATCCCATTTATCTACTTTTGCTTTTGTTGCCTGGACTTTTGAGGTCTTACACAAAAAAAATTTGCCTAGAGCAATATCCTAGAGCATTTCCCCAATGTTTGCTTCCAGTAGTTTCATAGTTTGCAATTTAGATTTAAGTAGTCTTTAATCCACTTTGATTTGATTTTTGTATATGGTGAGAAGTGGGGTCCGTTTTATTCTGCATATGGTTATATAGCGTTCCAGCACCATCCATTTAAAGATGCTCCTTTCCCCCATTGTATGTTCTTGGTGCCTTTGTCAAAAATGGGTTGGTTGTAAATGTTTAGATTTATATCTAGGTTCACTATTCTGTTCCATAAGTTTATGTATTTGTTTTTATGCCAGTACCATGCTTATTTGGTCACTACAGCTTTGTGTATATTTCAAAGTCATGTAGTGTGATGACTCCAACTTTGCTCTTTTTGCTCAGGATTGCTTTGGTTATTTGAGGTCTTTTGTGGTTCCATATAAATTTTAAGATTTTTTTCTATTTCAGTGAAGAATGTAATTGGTATTTTGATAGAGATCACATTGAATCTGTACATTACTTTGGGCAGTATGGTCATTTTAAAGGTATTAATTCTTTTGCTCCATGGGCATGGAATGTCTTTCTATTTGTTTGGGTCCTCTTCAATTTCTTTTATCAGTGTTTTATAGATTTCCTTGTAGAGTTTTTTCACTTCTTTAGTTAAGTTGAATCCTAGTTATTTTATATTCTTTGTAGCTATTGTAAATGGGATTGACTTCTTGATTTCCCTTTCAGATTGTGCACTGTTGGCCTATATAAATGATACTAGTTTCTGTGTGTTGAATTTGTATCCTGCAACTTTACTGAATTCATTTACCAGTTCTAACAGTTTTTTGGTGGAGTTTTTAGTTTTTTCCAAGTATAAGATCATGTTGTCTATGAACCAGGCTAATTTAATTTTCTCCTTGCCAATTTGGATGCCCTCTATTTCTCTCCCTTGCCTAATTGTTCTGGCCAGGACTTGCAGTATTATTTGAATAAAAATGGCGTAAGTGAGCATCTTTGTCTTGTTCCATGGATGATCTTTAAATTTAACTTGTATTTATAAGCCTATTTGTTTTGCAATGTTGCAGCCATTTACACAACCTGAGATTATAAACTCTGAATAATTCTAATGATTTCTTAATATACATTATTACAATCTCCATGTGTATACTCTTTTTTTGTCATAGCTTACTGAGACAGTTTAATGCCTGAATGCAAGTTGTTCTTGTCCCTGTACTCAGAATGGAGAGTTAATATTTGTGTAGATTCCATAGGGTCTGGCTTAAGAGACAGGCAAGTCCATCTCCTGTCACCGGTCTCAGTGCCTCCAACACAAGGAATCCTTGTTCTCTCCTGCGGCTACAGTTCCTGCTGCTACCAGACCTGCTGCTTCTGCTATTGCTGCCACCACCATTGACAGCACCCTTCCGGGTCCAGGTCCCAGCTTGGCTACCTTAGGGCCACATGTACCCCAGACTGTACCAAAGGCCTGTTTGTGCATGTCAGACCAATTGCTCCATGCCTGTTTGTCCTTCCATGCCTATGAACCTAAGCCTTCAAGTGTGCACACTACCACCTGCTATATCTCCACTGTTCATGCGCATGCTTCATTGTTTCATTACACTTCACTTATAGAACACAAGATCAAAAATAAAATTTTCATCAGTTTCAAGATTGCAAGAGTAGAGAATTAAACTAAGTTTGGGGCCCTTCTTAGAGTGGAGACCCTGTGCCACTGCACAGGTCATAGGTCACACATCAATGAAGACTGCCCTCATGCCAGTTAGGTCCCTTGGTCTCTAACCAATCAATGACCATATATCAGGCGCTTGCCATAGGCCAGGTGTTCACTCATGGTATCTTTTTCCAGCCTCTCCTAAATGTTCCCTACACAAGGAGGAACCTAGAGTGGAAACAAGAGACTGTTTCGACTACCCACTACCGAAACAACTGCTCAGATAGCTGTGTGCCTTTGTATTTTCATATCCATTATCTCACTACAGGGCCATAACCCCCTGAGGAAGTGAGAGAAAGGATTATTGGCTCTAATTAATTAATCCTCACAACAATCCACAGTGGTCTGGAAGTATTTGTAATGCTGTCTGACAGATGAAGTCACAGAGGTTAAATGACTTTTCTCTCTACCTCACCAGGCTGTTGTGAAGATCAAAGTAAACAGAGGTTATGAAGAGGGTTTTTGTCAACAGTGAGGTAAAGGGTACATATGAGGGATTACCACTATTCTTCCTTGGCGACATCACGTGGTAAAGACAGAGGAATTCAATTCAGGTTTACCTCTAACTAATCAAGATCTTACCTTTTAAGTGCTAAATCTTTTCAGCTCAGGTTACCTGACCAAGCAACATAAGATCACTATACCTTAATCCAGCCTTCTCTTATGGTCTGCCTATTCAAGAAGTGCAACTTGCTAGTTCCAGAAAGATAAAATCATGCAGCTCACTAAGAATATCTCAAATAAATTAGAAAATGAATTTGAAAATGAATTTGAGATACATGAGAAAGAAAAAATACTCTCATATGTTCAGAAGGTAAATAACATATTACTATAAAACCACTGGTCAATCATTTAAAAATTATAAAATTTTGTAAACTCAAGGGAAATTTAAATATCCATATGTCAAAAATTTGTGTGGAACACAGACAAAAATTTATAGCTTTAAATACATGTATCAGGAAACAAGGTTTTTAAAATGAGCTAAGCAGTCAGGAAGTTGGAAAAAAGGCAACAGAGCAACGCAAAGAAAAGTAAGAGAAAGAAAATTATGCAGGTAAAGAAAGAAATGTAAAGAAATGAAAAAAAATGAAGATTAATTTAAAAGCAGAACCAGGTTATTTGAAAAATAGTAAGATGAACAGGCCTCAGGAAAGAATGATATATTTTTTAACAGGAAGGGGGAGGGAGAAAGAGAGAGAGAGAGAGATACAGTCACAAACACACACACACAATTATATATGTATATATACACAGATACATGTACATAAATGTATTTTGTACATATATTTATGTGTGTGTGTGTGTGCATGTGCATACACACATGCTCAAAAGACCTCTATGGCAAAATAATAAACTCTAATAATAGCCTAGAAAATAATCTGAATAATAAAGAAGGCCCAGCATCTTGGGTGGGACTCAATATTATGAAACACCAATTCTCCCCAAATTGACATATAAACTCAATGAAATCCCAATAGAAATTCTAGTCAGATTCTTTGAGGAACTTGGGCAACTCACTCTAAAATTTATATGGAAAAATAAAGGTCCACAAATAGCTACGTCAACTTTAAAAAATAAGAGTTATGTTCCACTGTATATTAAGACATTACTAAAAAACTAAAGAGCTTCTGCACAGCAAAAGAAACTATCATCAGAGTGAATGGGCAACCTACAGAATGGGAGAAAATTTTTGCAATCTATTCATCTGACAAAGGTCTAATATCCAGAATCTACAAGAAACTTAAATAAACTTACAAGAAAAAAATATAACCCCATCAAAAAGTGGGCAAAAGATATGAACAGACATTCCTCAAAAGAAGACATTTATGCAGTCAAGAAACATGTGAAAAAAAGCTCATCATCACTGGTCATTAGAGAAACGCAAATCAAAACCACAATGAGATACCATCTCACACCACTTAGAGTTCCAATCATTAAAAAGTCAGGAAACAACAGATGCTGGTGAGGATGTGGAGAAACAGGAATGCTTTTACATTGTTGTTGGGAGTGTAAATCAGTTCAACTATTGTGGGAGATAGTGTGGCTATTGCTCAAGGATCTAGAACCAGAAATACCATTACACACAGCAATGCCATTACTGGGTATATACCCAAATCATTCTACTATAAAGACACATGCAAACATATGCTTATTGCAGTACTATTTACAATAGCAAGGACCTGGAACCAATCCAAATGCCCATCAATGATAGACTGGATTAAGAAAATTTGGCACATATACACCATGGAATACTATGCAGCTATGAAAGGGAATGAGTTCATGTCCTTTGCAGGGACATGGATGAAGCTGGAAACCATCATTCTCAGCAAACTAACACAGGAACAAAAAACCAAACACTGCATGTTCTCACTCATAAGTGGGAGCTGAACAATGAGAACACATGGACATAGGGAGGGGAACATCACACACCGGGGCCTGCTGGGGGTGAGGGGAAAGGGGAGGGAGAGCATTAGGACAAATACCTAATGTATGTAGAGCTGAAAACTTGAATGACGGGTTGATAGGTGCAGCAAACCACCATGGCACATGTACATCTATGCAACAAACCTTCATGTGCAGCACATGTATTCCAGAACTTAAAGAACAAAGGAAGGAAGGAAGGAAGGAAGGAAGAAAGGAAGAAAGGAAGGAAGGAAGGAAGGAAGGAAGGAAGGAAAGGAGAGAGAGAGAGAAAGGAAGGAAGGAAGGAAAAGACAGAGAGAAAGGAAAGAAAGAAAGAAAGAAAGAAAGAAAGAAAGAAAGAAAGAAAGAAAGAAAAGAAAGAAAGAAAAGAAAAGAAAGAAAGAAAGAAAGAAAGAAAGAAAGAAAGAAAGAAAGAAAGAAAGAAAGAAAGAAAGAAAAGAAAGAAAGAGAACATAACAAGTGTTTGGAAAGATGTAGAGAAATTGGAACATAGTGCACTGCTGGTAGAAACATAAAATGATACAGCAGGACAGCGCTGTGGAAAACAGTACAGTGGTTCCTCAGAAAATTAAAAACAGAATTACTATATGATCCAGCAATTCCAGTTCTGGGTATATGCCCAAAAGAGTTGAAAACAAGGTCTCACATATTTGTACACCCGTGTTCATGGCAACATTAGTCACGATAACCAAAACATAGAAGCAAACCAAGTATCCATCAACAGATAAACAGAAAAGCAAAATGTGGTATTTGCATATAATGGAGTATTATTCAGCTTTTAAAAAGAAAGAAATTCAGGCGGAAGCGGGAGCCTCTGGCAGGGCGGGAGCCTGGAGTGGGCGGCACATAGATGCGAGCGGGACCCGTTGTAGGTGCAGCTGACTCTGCCCATCTGCACCTTTCCCTGCATCTGGCCGCCACGAAGGACTCGCTGGTGCTGCTGGGCCGGCGCACCCGGACTCCCACTGCAGATTTCCAAATAGGATAAATATGAATACAATTATATTCATTAGTCACAAAAGTAATATTTGTATTAGTATTAGTATTTTGAAACATACATATATACATATACACACCTACATGCTCACACTCACACGTATAATACCATAAAGAAAATAACAGAGATATGAACCCAAATTCAAATGAATTAACTGAAAATCCTGTAATCTTTCATTTGAATTGTAAACATCAGTGTGAACTCATGATTCATTTTTCTCTTTCTAAAAAACATGTCATCTCTAGTTCTATTTGCTGCAAAGGCCTAGAAACAATGATAACCCGGTAGGAACGAGCATCCCTAACATCAGATAGTGCTTTCTATATAGCATTTCCTCCCAAAAGGAGCCAAATCTTTTGGGAGAAAAGACTGATCCTAGGTTAAAGCAAAAAATGTTCACGATGAATCTGTAACATCTTGTTTTGCCAGTGAGCAAGGAAGCTACCAAACTTTAATGAGATCTGTCAAAAGGAACCAAAAATCAACTTTAAGGGGCTACCACTGGCCAAAATGACACAATTTGAGCATCAAAAAAAAAAAAAAAAAAAAAAAAAAACAAAAAAAAAAAAAAAAAAACAAAAAACAAAAAACACAATGACTTCAATAAATTGAAAGATAGCAATTATTGATGAATTCATGAATTCATAATAATACTTTAAAAATCTCATTCTGAACACTGGAGTTCATTAGGGTACCTACTCATTATTTTGAAAATTGTTAAATAAAGGGAAAGACTCAAGCATTTATCAAGCCTTTCCAATATGAACTTTCCTTCAAGGTAACCAAATAGTTGATGAGGAAAAGTCCCTCTTTATGCAAAATATTACTGCTAACAAAGGCAGAAGACTCAGAAAATCACCATTTTACAGCCCTTATGAAATAATGGATCTAGGAAATGCTAATCACCAATTATCAAACCATTAGTTGAAATGTTGATGGGGAAATTTATAACTAATGGATCAAGCTGCCAGCACCTAAACCCAGTGACTAATTTTAACATCATTAAACGTTGGACAACCAGACAATATGTGCCTCCTAATAACTATGGAAGTACACATATCCACTATAAAATTGTTTTGCCAAATAATATTAATAAAAGAACTTTAATCAAGCCTCTGTATCTAACTAATTACAAAAAATATGGAATATAGAGGAATCAGTTAAACAGTACCCAGGAGGATGTATTCAGCCAAATCCAGTATGTGGGAAACTCTAAACAACAAACGAACTGGTTTCTTCACCAAATAAATGACATTTAAAAATGGACAGCCTGGCGCAGCGGCTCACACCTGTAATCCAATACTTTGGAAGGCCAAGGCAGGAGGATCGCTTGAGCCCAGACATTCCAGAGCAGCCTGGGCAACACAGGGAGGTCTCATCTCTAAAAAGAACTTTTAAATTAGCCGGGCATGGTGATGTGCACTTGCAGTCCCAGCTACTCAGGAGGCTGAAGTGGGAGGATTGCCTCAGTCTGGGAGGCTGAGGCTGCAGTGAGCTGTGATCTTGCTACTGCACTCCAGCCTGGGTGACAGAACAAGACCCTGTCTCAAAAAACAGTGAAGTTGGGGGTGCTGTTATAACGGTGGCTTAAGAGACATACCAACCAATTGCAATGTGTACATCTTGCTTGGATCTGAACAAATCAACTGTGAAAAAGAATATACAACCAAGGAAGTTTGAATATTGAGTGTAAAATATTAAGGAAGTATCATTCATTCTATGTGGCTATGCCTTTTTAAAGTGTCCTTACTGTCAGTACAGGGTCACACATGCGAGAGCAGTATCTTGTACTGGCAGAAATTGGTTTTTCTTCTCTTTTATTATGATTTTGTTTTAGAGGCGAGGTCTCGCTCTGTCACCCAGGCTGCAGTGCAGTGGCAAAATCACAGCTCACTGCAGCCTCGAACTCCTGAGCTCAAACCGTCCTCCTGCTTTACCCTTCTGAGTAGCTGGAACCACAGGTGTGCACCACCACATCTGGCTATTTTTTTTTTAATTTTTGGTAGAGATGGGGTCATGCTATGTTGCCTAGGTTGGTCTTGAGCTCCTGGCCTCAAGGGATCCTCCCCTGTCAGCCTCCAGAGGCTTTGGGATTACAGGCATGAGCCACCATGCTTAACCAGAAATTGACTTTCAAAGGAATGAGTTAGCCCACTCCTGGGCAAAGACTATTTCTGGTTGTTCAAATCATTAGGTAATTGATTATTGGGGTAATTGATTATTTATAATGGATGGATTCAGCTGTTACTATCTAAATCAACTGATTAATCTTAGCGTTTCTGAAATGAGCCAGACATAATGTGCCTCAAGATTTGATGGAACAGAATCTAACACAATGCTTGGCACACAATGGTGCCTAATAAAATTTTGTTAAAAGTGGGCTCCCATCATGGCCCCAGACCTACTCTTCTACTGCACCGTCTTTCCTTTTTAAATTCTTCCCTCTGCAATATATAACTGCTTTTAGCTCAGGCTTAAGACCACCAATGATCTACCTTATAATAGTGCTGCAAACACTGCTGCCATTCCCATCATTCCCATCACAAACACCATTACAGACTCTGATTCTGTTCCTATTACTCAGAGTTCTCTCAATTCTTGCTCCATGTGGAAGCAGGCTTTTTCCTTCTCAGAATGACATCCTTTAGAATGTTTGGCCCAGAAGTGGCCATAGCCTCTCTAAAGCCTCTTCAGGTGGATGGCTCCATATGCCAAGGAGAAACTGACGCCACATAGCTGGGCTAAGGGTGTCTACCTCCCTGTACCTCCCCATGGTTTATGCCATCTCTACAGACAACTCTTTACCAAGGCATCGAAATGGCTCTGGGATCCTTCATTCTCTCTTGTCTCAGAATTCGACTCTTTCTGAGATACCACCTTCATCTCCCAACCTTCCTTTGTGCACAGAGACAGAATTGTTCATCTTAGTGGCCTTCAATTAAAAAAAGACCTGAGGGACCTGCCTCCACATCACAGAATTCCAGAGCTCTGCGTGTAAATGGGCCCATCCAGGATACTCACTACCCATAGAGAAATACAAAGCCATCTCTTCTGGGAACAAAAATGAAACACAAGAGGAGGACGCAGCAGGCACAGGCGGTGTTTAGAATAAAAGGAAAAGGCTGAGCAAGCAAATTAAAGCCTTTTCTCTGAAAAGTAAAGCAAAGCAGAGAGAGTTACCATAAGGGTTTCTAATGTTGAAGCAGCAATTAATACCCCAAATGGAACCTGAACAAGAGCTGAGCACAGCAGCACAATATTTCATCCTCCAATAAAAAGTTCAGAAAGTTCACAGTGAGCGAACGACATTTTCTACCTAATCCCGGTGAGGAACACCCGTTACACAAGGCAAAATTTTAAACAGACACAGTTCAAACATATAATTAATTTATTTCAATAGATTGAAAAATCAATACCCACATGGATACATGGGTAAACAGGCTATAGAAACAGACTCTTTCCACTAAATATGCACATTATTAACTCTTGTTTAAATCATGTTTGTGCTATCGCTTTGACTGTTAGATGTTGCTTTTCCCAAAAACGCTGGGTCTGGTTAAATCGTTTACTAGATTCCTTCTCTTTACCTCCTGTTCAGGAAAAATCCACAGCCCCTAATCAAAAGTCATCACTTTTACTTAGTTGCAGACACTGAGATTGCAGATACATTGCTCAGAAAACAAACGGGACTGACATGAAGGCAGATAACACCGGGGCCAAACCACTGGTCAGTGAATAGTAAAGTGATCCACATCTGTTTTGTCCTCTCCAAATGATTTGACCATTAGAACATTTCCCCAGAGTAAAGTATTATACCTGCTCCCACTCCACCTACCCCCAAACTGAGAAAGCATCCATTTGTAATCTATTCACATACAGAGTGTAGTTGGGTTTATTTTTTAATCATTTAGCAAAGACCTAATAGCACTCGCTAAGAACTGTTTGTGCATCCATGCAGGAAGCATGCAGCTACCGCGCCCTACTCCATTCCACACTGGTCCCTTTACACCAAGCGTGTGTGTGTGTGTGTGTGTGTGTGTATGTATGTGTGTGTGTGTGTGTGTGTGTGTGTTTCAGGGAGGTGGGGGTGGGGGCATGTACACTGCCATTAAATCAGACCTCCACTTATTTGTAATAAACACTTGGCAGACAGAAAGAAAAATTCTCAATGGCTATTTATTAAGCTCCCAACATCCTTGGGGTGTCCCGTGGGGCGCTGTAATTACAGAAAACGTTTTCGACTCTGCTTCTTTTTGGACTGCCCGGCTGGAAGGCCCGGGCAGTGGGCTATGGTAACCACTCTTCATTTTCCTGGGCTATTGTAACCCTAATGAGATCCATTCTGATTGCAATTATGACACTGCGCAGCAGGTGAAGCCATATGGAGCGTGGTCATCTTGAAGCAGAAGCTGAAAAGGGGGCTTTTGTCTACCTGGCTCTGCACATGCATTTGCTAAAATCAGATCCCACCTGGTCCTGCAACAGCCCTGTAAAGAATGGGAAACGTCTGAGGGCTGAAGCTTCAATGCATGCCCACATTACAAAAGAGGCGGAAAACAACTGCTGAGTGCCTACCATGTGCCAGGTGCTGTGTTAGGCTTTTTCTCATGTCATCACATCGGCCTCTCAGTGAGCCAGTTATCACACAGTATTCTACAAAAACTAAGACCCAGAGCAGTTATCGGGCCTGCCCTAAGTTGCACAGCATGAAAAAGACAGCACTAGGATGACCATGACAGTGCCCAGTCTCCTGACTCTAACACTTAAATGTTTCCTATTACAAGAAGTTGTCATTGAAATCTCAAACTTTCTGTTGCTTTGTTTTGTTTTGTTTGTATTGCTTGCCTTGTATAAACATATTTTCATAAAAGATTCCTTTTCCAGAGGACGCCTAAGCTCTTTTGTGCCATATTACATGACGACTGAGTGGAGGCAGCTACTGACTACATAGAAACCCCCAGAGCCCACCTATCCTTGCCATCTTCCATTCAGGTGTGGATGCGTTAAAAATCAGATCCCAGGATCACACATAAAACTGCCTTATACTGCTCACCAGGACTATTGCCCTGATATAGGCTGGATAAACTGAGGAAAAAAAGAAAAAACTCTTTCATTGCACATAACCATTTTTTTTTAAATTGGAACCATAGTACTTCTTCCTTTCCCTCCTCCTCTCTCTTCCTTCTGCTCCCCGCATCCACATCTGCCCCCATGACAACAAACCCAGCCAATAAGAAAGATAAAGGAAACTTAGAGTCTGCAGTTCAGGGCCACATTGGTCTATTAAAGCCCAACAAAGAGTAAAGCTTTATGCTAAAGAAAACAGGTTTACCTTGAATTTGTGAATTGAGAGGCTTTTGAAGGAGTCAGAAAAAACCTTTAATATTAGGCAAAACTTATTATTCCATAGGCTGCAATAAAAGAGTATTTAATTCTAGGTGGCCACGTAGCCTAGCATACTAACCCTGAGAAGAACATGCACTATGCAAAGAAAAGAGCTTAGGTTCTAAAGAGAGAATTTAATTATTGGGTATAAACGGTAACTATACATTTGTATGGATAAATATTGGAAAATGACTGATGGAAAGATAAATTATTTTTTTTAATAGAACTATTTATCTTCCTCAAGACCTGCGTGAATTTCCTGTCATAGAGTTTCAGGTTCCCTTTTGCCTCCAAAAGGCAAGGAACAACCTGCTCTTTGTTTTCTGCCCCAAATACCCGCTTCAGCAAAGCCACTGTCCCCCACCCATGCAGACTCACCCCCAGCTCTAAGTTTAATGGACTCAGTGCTGCAGCCCCAGGACATGGTGACATTTAATGCCACCCTATTAAATATTTGGGAGACTTGGTATCAGGTCGATCATTGCATGCCCAGCCCTGTAACCCTAATGCCCTAATGCTAGGAACTGGACCTTCTCCTTACTGTCAACATAGACTAAAATTCATGCCATTGGTACCTGGTGCTGGATCTCTATTCTGATCCCCTGGCTCTTAGTCTCACTCTTGTCTGTTCAGTGCCTTCGGTCTGGAGGCCTTGGAGAACAAGGCCAAGGCTCCAGAAGTCTCTGCAGGGAGAGATACCTGCCCTCAATCTCCAGCCAGTGCCTAGGCCTTGTCTATAGGTTGGCAGCCTGCCATCCCAAAGCCTGTCCATCCTTCCCTGATGCCATGCTTTGCCTGGATCACGGCAATCCCTCACCCTCATTCCACTGCCTCATTCACACCGGGTAGTCAGGCTTGGTCAAAGTCAGCAAACCTTCTGAGTCACGGCCGGGATAAATCGCCTCCCCTGAATCTCATTTCTCAGAGAATCTCTTAGCAGCATTAACAACTCCACTGCCATGGGGACTACAAGTCCCTCACATGGCTATGGGCACAAAGGGAAAAGCTGCAGTTCCACAGACCTCAAAATATTTGGAGAAAATAAATTGCACTTTTCCAGCATCTGGCTGAACTACTACTGCAACAAAACGGTTTAGGGGCCAAAGGAAGGCTTTGGAGAAGATACGATATTCCCTAAAGACAACTGCCTTTAATTTAATAGTCCTTCCTCTATGTTCCCTGAACTGTGGATGTCAGGGAGGCTGACTAGGGACTACAGGCTTAAGGAAGCAATCTGCCTAACCATCATTACCCATTCCTGGCCGGGAAAAGAAAACTAAAGCACTCCAAATACACCTTTTTTTCTTCCTTAAGACATATCTTCCTCTATACAAATAAAAAAGATCATTATAAAACCTGAAATCCAAAAAGCAGAAAGAAAAAAGTACTCGTGGTCCCTATACTAGAGCCAAGCTCTTCTCAAATGATAGTATCCTACCCTTTTGCTATTTTCAGCAACTAAACCTGTTTTAGAATTCGAAAAATTCTGAGCATCTTAATGCCCAGTAAACAATGAACTCTTTTCCCTTGTCCAAGACTCTATCAAGAATTGTAGGGGCACTGTCCTTCACAGGGGATACAGCAAGCAGATACAAGAGGAATGAATTTAACAGCCATTCCTGCCCTGTCCCTGCCCCATCCCTAGATTCATCATTATAAGGGAAAAAGAACAAGAGCATAGAGAAACCTCCAAATGACCATCATTTGCTGGGTACTTACTGATCTACCACTTTCAAGAAGTTCTTAGGTTAATTTGAGAAAGGTAGTATACCCCCCACCAATCTTAAGGAATGAGGATTGTTAAATAATGATGAAGCAAAAATACCAGAGAACTAGCCTCAGATCCCGTCTCTGTTCCTATATTATAGGTACAGCCTTTATCTTCGGGGCTAGAGTCTTCATTTGCAAGGTGAGGGATTCACAATTTTTTCCAAGGCACTTCCCAGCGCTAGAAATTATTTGAATTCCAAAGGCCCCACAAATACTGCGTTGGGAGTTCAGAGGTGAGGTCAGGAACAACAACTGAAAATCAGGATCTAAGCTCTGAGATGTGAAACTCCGGGCTCCAAATTAGCACAGCATCTCATCACCCAGGTTGATGAAATAAGGCCATCATTATCCCAGCACAGGAAACCCAACGGTCCCGATTTTGGATGACATCAGAAAGCACAGCAAACCTAGAGAACAGATGACTGAATTTCACCCCTGAGAGACCATGAACACCAATTTTCAGAAATGCCTGAAGACTCATGGAGACATAATAATAGCTAACATTTATTTAGCACACATGATGCTCCTGGCACTGAGCTCTAAAACCAGATCTCAAGAATCAACTAACGACCTAAAAGTTCAACGACAGAAAAATGATTAAATAAGTGATCGGATATCACTCATCAACTAAAAATACTTTCAAATAATATCTAATGAAATAGGAACATTCATATTTTGTGATATTCAGTGAAAGAAACAGGATTCGAAAATATACAAACCCTATAATCACAATTGTTTTAAAAATCAACACATGAAGACCAGAAGGAATACAACAGTAATGCTAAAAGTAGGCAGGACTAGCTACATCCTTCACAGGGCACAGTGAAAAATGGAAATGTGTGGATCTTTGTTCAAAGGTTATTAAGAATGTCATGATGGCAGTAGCAGAGCATTAAACCAAGCGCAGGGTCCATCTAGGTACTGAGTTCTGAGAGATTGCATAGGTTGCGTGCCCTGGAAATGGCCCTGGTGCCAGTTAGGTATCTCTGGGTGTTAATATTCTTGCTGATTGTTTTCCATTTTTCTGTATTCTCCAAGTTCTACTAAGTGAATATATATTATTTTTTATTATTAGAAAATATAGTGAATACTTTTAAAAGAACCAACAAAAGTTAACTGATACCTACCTGTAGTAATAAAGAGCATGATTTGGAACACTAGCCATGGTATATCACAGACAGATGAAGACTGAATCTGGTGTGCAAGGAAAAGTAGAAATCTGGTCAGAGGGGAAAAAGTCAGAAGCTGCCATGAGAAAATAGGAAGAGGGAAGGGAAGCCCTGCACTGGGGTGAATAAACAGCCTTGGGTGCAGGCAAAAAAGATGGTCCCACAGTAAGCAAGAGTCACAGTGGTGGTGACAGTAACACAGCTTTCCCAAGTGGTAAGGCACTCACCCATGTAACTAACTCATGATGTTCACAGCAAGAGACTGTGCCAAGAAGTTTAAAAGTTAATACTGGTGGTCTGTTAAGGAACCAAAAGTACCCAGTTGGGGAGGGGAATCTAGGAGTTTCATCAGCCTAGGTAGTGAAGGCAAGTTCCAGAATTATTCTAAGTTACTACATATTCGGTATGTCTTTGTACCCTCAGGCCACTATGAGGGAGGATCCACATGTATTTCACAAATTTATTTTAGCTAATATTTATTGCCTGTTTCTCCCCAACTACAATGCAAGCTCTAAAGGAGTAGTATTTTTAACTGTTTTGTTCACTATTGCATTCTCAACCCCTAGGAACATGCCTAGTACATAGCAGACATTCAATATTTGTTAAATGAATGATATACAACTAATTGCAAGTTTGGTACAATTCTTTTTTATTTATATTGAGAGACAGGGTCTCACTATGTTGCCAAGGCTAGTCTCAAATTCCTGGGCTCAAGCAATCCTCTCAGAGCCCAAAGGTTTGGATTCTTATCTCCTTGTATGTGAAACACAGAAAAGTATTAGTCAATAGATGGGACAGTCCAAGTCACAAGAGTAGAAGAATGTCCTTGTTTTTGAACTCCAAAGGGAACATTAGAGACTCCTTCTTAATTATTCTCTATCATACTTATTCAGTGTTCATCCCAGAGGAGTGAACAGGGTCAGATGTGAGCAACACACCTACCCACATCTCATTAAGATAAATCAATCCTGGGGAATTCCCCGGGAGACAGACGGTTTTTCCTCTGAGCTTCAAGAGGTGACCCCAGACATCACACAATTTCAGGATCATTTTGAAATTTTATAAAAAAATTCCCAACGCCACATCCTCTGTGAACAGGTGGAAGAAAAAAATGAAAACAGAGGCCATAACTGGAAAAGGGTTAAATATGGGCTCGGGAATGAAAACAGCCTGTCTCCTTCTCTATCCCACAACCCTGCTCAGGATACACATGTGTACAGTGGAGTGGATGACACACTGCCACAAATCCAGAGCACTTGAAGAAGGTAAGCTTAGCCACAAAATACTTTCCCCCTTCTTCTTTAAGGGCATTCATTTCACCAGCATAATAAACTGGAAATGTCTCCAACGCTCCATCATCAGCTGCAGGTACTTTTCTGAATCTACCACTACAGGCCTTTTCTGAATCAACAGAAAAATGTATGCACATTTCACCCTCTTTCCACTTTCCTTCCCTGAGGCATGATTAAAGAATTTAGTAAGCCGGCTAACACGGTGAAACCCCGTCTCTACTAAAAATACAAAAAATTAACCTGGCGTGGTGGCGGGCACCTGTAGTCCCAGCTACTCGGGAGGCTGAGGCAGGAGAATGGCGTGAACCTGGGAGGCGGGGCTTGCAGCCGAGATCGCGCCACTACACTCCAGCCTGGGCGACAGAGCAAGACTCTGTCTCAAG
>NW_016819405.1:212968-218019 GCF_001698545.2 Rhinopithecus bieti | reverse complement strand
CCTAAAAAAAAAAAAGAAAAAAAAAAAAAAAAAAAAAAAATTTAGTAAGCTGGGTGCGGTGGCTCACGCCTGTAATCCCAGCACTTTGGGAGGCCGGGCCCGGCAGATCACGAAGTCAGGAGTTTGAGACCAGCCTGGCCAACATGGTGAAAACCCCGTCTCTACTAAAAATACAAAAAATTAGCCGGGCGTGGTGACGCATGCCTGTAATCCCAGCTACTTGGGAGGCTGAGGCAGGAGAATCACTTGAACCCAGGAGGCGGAGATTGCAGGGAGCTGAGATCGCGCCATTGCACTCCAGCCTGGGTGACAGAGCAAGACTCTATTTCGAGAAATAGACAAAAAAAGAAAAAAAAGAATTAAAAAGAATTTAGTAATGCTCAACCAAAAAACAGCAGCTTGGAAGATTGCTTTTAGGCCCTGTAGAGAAATTGAATATGTTCTGCATTGACCCAAAATTCAGGATCTGCCAAAAGGACTGAGCTGAGACTCACTTACGAAAGGTCAGGGGCAAAACAAGAATGAAATTTTATTTGACCCTGGTTTACAATTATGAATTCTATACTTCAAGCGGAGACACTCTAAAAGGCCCATTTACCCATCTACTCATCATCCCGGGCTAAAACTGGGAAAGAAAGATGACATTTAAGAGAGTGCCTTGATTTAGGAACAGAATTGTGTGTGCACACATAGGAAAGGGCACGTGGTGGCTGTGAAATTACAAGATCTGGCTCCATCACGGAGATCTTGGACAATGTGCAACACATGCGGGAGAAATGAAATGCACCTAATCCCATCCGGTAGCCAGCCCAGGGATTTCTTTAAAAAGATAAAATACGATTTTATCTAAAATAGAACATGTGGACTCATAGGACAAACTACCTGCTACCAAGGAATTTGAAAAACTGAATCTAAACATGGGAAAATATTTATGTTTTCTCACTGCAGGTGGGTGAAAACATAGACAAATCATTTATGTTAAGCAAAATTTTAAGTTGGTAGAGACAGCTTCCATTACACCAACAGTTTATTCTATGGCCTTTGCCAACCATATCATAGGATTTGTGCTGGTGAGCCTTCTGCTAGTTAGATGACCCTAGGCGAGTTACATAACTTCTCTGTGCCTTGGATTCTTCATCCTTAAAATGGAGGTAATAAAACCTAATTTATAGAGATGGTGTAAAAATTAGCGGCAATGTGTATAAGGTACCTAGAACATCACAGATATGATAGTGGTAATGTTTATGTAATAGAAATAACCAGGAAGATAATTTATACTCACACTTCTGCCATTAACCATTGCCAGTTTCTGGAGTATGGAAAAAGATGAAACATAATAAGAGGATTCACATCACCACCATCATATAATGATGAAACCCTATTATGAAAATGTGTGTAATCAAAAGTTACAAAAGGACTTCCAGAAGTCCTTTAACCTCTATACTATATTTGAAGTGTAGTTGACATAAAATTATGGTGAGCAAAGAGTTAGAAAACAGTGAAGGTGGACACTGGCTCACACACATAGTCACTGCAGTAAATTTAAAAGGCATACTGGAAAAGCTGATCATGATTCAATGTGGCTTTTCTGAAGATGTGGAAGAAATGTCAGGAGTGGGGGGAAATAATTGGTTCTCTAGTAACAAGGCAACTGAATGATCTGCAGACATCTTCTATGACTACTTCTACCACTGAGCAGGCAGCTCCCATGAAACCTTCCCTAATGCTTTCCTACTTCCCCAAAAACCCCACTGTGCTTCCTAACCTGTGCCTCTCAGAGCATCCATTACACAACACTCATATTTTTTTGGTGTGGATCCATTTGGTGGCCCGTAAGTTCCTTTAGAGCAATATTTGATCTTATATATCTTCATATTAAATGACAAGCCAAAGAAAAGTCCTTGGTATTGTGTAAGTGTGCTCAGCAAATGTGTCAATTTAATGAAGGGTGCAAAAGCCATGTTGTACTGGTCCCTGATTATAACAACATCATATTCAATTATCTGACCAGGTATTAAAAGTATTTCCCCCAGCTGGGCATGGTGGCTCATGCCTGTAATCCTAGCACTTTGGGAGGCTTAGGTGGGTGGATCACTTGAGGTCAGGAGTTTGAGACCAGCCTGGCCAACATGGTGAAACCCTCATCTCCACTAAAAAAAAAAAATTAGCCAGACATAGTGGTGCACACCTGTAGTGCCAGCCACTTGGGAGGCTGAGGCAGGAGAATGGTGTGAACCCAGGAGGCGGAGCTTGCAGTGAGCAGAGATCGCGCCACTGAACTCTAGCCTGGGCGACAGAGTGAGACTCCATCTCAAAAATAAATAAATAAAATAAAATAAAATAAAATAAAATAAAATAAAAAATTCTTTGAGGTAGATATTATTTTCCTGTTTGCAAATGAGAAAACAGGATGAGCAGGGTGTCTTGACACAGATCATGCAGCTGGTAAGAAGCAGGCTTGGTACTAGGACTCAGGTAGCCACAATTTACCCACTCACTCTTTCTCAGGAATTCATGGAGTGTTAGCTTTCAAAAACAGAAGAAATGGTGACTAACTATCCCAGTTTTGTCAGGACTTGAGGGGGTTCCCAGATGTCGGATTTCCAGCGCTAAAGCCAGGACAGTGGTAGATAGTGGCCATAGCAGGGACTATGTCAATTTTGTTCACCATTGTAACCCCATAGCCCATTGTGGGTACTCAATAAATATTTGCTGAATGAATGAATGAAGGAATGAATGATTTTATGATGGTTCCAGGACACCTTTCAGTGCTACAAATCCTTTATGAAAGGCCCTTTGAGGTGTCTTCTTAGCCCTCTCCCTGACTTATCAAACAGCAAGAGAGGATCATAGAGTTCCCATGCTTGAGAATTTCAACGTGCAAAAGGAAGACTAGAGAGATAAACTAACGAGCAACTGAAAATGAGTTCTGCTTGTCTTTGTGGCTTTAGAGGAGGAAAATAAATGAACGGTAAAGTTGATTCTTATTTTCAAAGAAATTTAACATTTAGAAATGTGTGTTTGTTGCCTACTTTCAATAGCATGTTTCCTTCTTAAGCCAGACTCCAAGCCATCTTCCTGTCCAAGTTTTCTGTCATGCCTTATTGTCTAGTCTGTTCAGCTATTTCAAAAAAGGTTGAATATCAACAATGGCTTTCTGGCCGGCATTGTCAACTTTTGTATGAAGCAATCTTGGTTGAATGAGAAGATCCCAGAGCTTATAGTCTCGTCTACTATGCTGTCCTAGGCTGGGCTTGAATGTGTGTGACTGATAACAGGGCACATTTCTACCTGCCTTATTACATTCCTGCTCCATAATTCACTGGCCACTCTCTTTTGAGGAAAGATCTTTATGGCAAAGTGGGCAGTACAGCAGGTAAGTGCTCCTAGGGAAAAAGGAAATCCAGCTGCCTTGTGGGGCTACTGAGCTGGGTGTGGCCTCCCCCAGGGCTAGCTCCTCTGAGTCTTGTCAGGTCCACAGCCCTCACAGCCTTGAGGTGGCCTGCGCAGAGGGCATGCTTTTCAACAATTTGCAGTGACAACTAATCAAAGTATCTGCTCTGTATCAAGGGTTAAAACACTGTGAAGAGAGTTATGCTTTGGTTTGCGTTTACTTTTTCCTGGCTAAAATGAAAAAGCAAATATGCTGATTTGGAATCGACTTTATTTCTCAATGCTGGTTTGTGTTCCTTTCAAGGTGACTCTAGGAGGTGCCAGCGTATAATGTTCTGCATCTGCAGAGAGCTCCCAATCTCAGAAAGAGCCTTTTTTTTCTCTGCCCTCAGGTAAACAAGGGTCCCAGCAGGGACCAGGCCACTGGCTACAGGTAACTTTTATTTAAAATTTCTGTTACTTCACACACAAAAAATGTATTGAGTGTGTGGAACTGCTTTGTATTCCATTTCAAGATAAGTCACATGAGATTGCATATCTTAGCATAAAAAAAAATCCCAAAGGATAATTCCTGGGAAAAGCTTTATAATGCTTTGGGAACTGCCATGGTTAATTCGGCTTGTGTGACCTGCCTACCTCCTGGGTGGCTGGCTTAACTGAGTGACTCTAGGCAAATAAGTATGTCAACACTTAACAAGAGAAAGAAAGTGAAAAAAGAAACAAGGTCCTCTAGTCTGTCACCACTTGGGAAAGTTGGGTAGAAGAATGGAGATGAGTGAGGGAGGGAGTAAAAGAGAGACGTCCTCTTCCTACAGACTTTCTTAGAGAATAAAGCAACATCCTGAAATCTAAGTGAATAATTGCTAGGAAAGGAGAAGGAGCAAGATATCCTATAGTCTGTTCAGTTGGCCATGGAGCCGTCAAACTCCAGAGTTCATTTATCTATCCAATGTGGTCCTTCGTCCCAAACCCAGAGACTTTATTAGGGTCTCTGCATACACGTGACTCATGGCAGACACAGTGTGAAAGCCATTAAAGTGCTCTACAATCAAATCTGCTGTCTGAAGAGCAGCCATCCAAGCAAACAACATGTAGGATTTTAGTTGACATGCAAGGGTAACAGATCTCCAACCAACATGTGAAATACATCAGTCATCTAAAGCTTACTTTTTAAAGGTGACTTCTAAAATAAACAATCAAAGATTTGCTTATTCTTTTTAGGATTTAACATAGCTTACATAAGGGCAGACATATAAACAGATGCCTCTCTCTGTCATACTGCTGCATCTAATTATTTCATTCCTTAAAAAAATTATTTTTGCTTTCTGGAAATCAATCCATAACTACCATTTCTGTGGTCATCGACCAGACTGTGACAGCGATTAATTTATGACAATATTTATGCTGAGCCATAAGTAAAATCCAAGGATTTAAATAAAAGGTCTAAATTTGAATGTTGCCATTTGAACAAAACAACGAAAACAATATATTCTCTCTCTGTCCTCCAACTTCTTTTTCTTCCATGGGAGAATACAAAATAAATTTTTAAAAAATGGCCAATACAGCTATCCATTGAAATCACATTGAATTGCTTTTGGGGGTGGGGAATCACCACTTGAAACTTCTTCCTTTCTTTTCTTTTTTTTTTTTTTTTTTTT
>NW_016819405.1:207669-212435 GCF_001698545.2 Rhinopithecus bieti | reverse complement strand
TTAGAGGGAATCTCACTCTGTCACCCAGGCTGGAGTGCAGTGGTGTGGTCTCAGCTCACTGCAACCTCCACCTCTCAGGTTCAAGTGATTCTCCCACCTCAGCCTCCCAAGTAGCTGGGACTACAGGCACCCACCACCACACTCGGCTAATTTGTTTTTTTGTATTTTTAGTAGAGATGGGGTCTCACCATGTCAGCCAGGTTGGTCTCAAACTCCTGGCCTCAAGTGATCCGTCTGCCTCGGCCTCCCAAAGTGCTGGGATTACAGGCATGAATCACCGCACCCGGCAACTACTTGAAATATTTTCTAAACTGTGACTTGCAACTCACAGATCCTATGCACCTAATGATCAGGCTGAGAAACTAAGATCACTGCCCTGCCCAAGTTCCTCAGGCTCCTCTCCCTGTATATGTGACCTCACTGAGGGATAAACAAAGGAGCCAAAGGGGAAACTTATCAGAGGTGAAATTAACAAACTAGAGATAGACAGATGAGCAAATGAATAGATGGATGGCAGCCTGGCTAGCTTTTACATTTTTTTATTCCTAAATTTAGGTTTACCATTCTCCTGGGGTTTTGTGGAGTGTGAAGGTTTGAGGGCAGGAGGCTGTTGGACTTTGCATTTATATGTACTACTATCAATATGCAAAAAGTTAAATATTCTAGGTTAAAGATGGCTTCTTTTTTTCCCCAAAAGGAAATTATTTTAAAATATATGTATGCAAGATTACCTGGGAGTTAACAGAACTGCTTTGAGGAAAAAAAGCTATAAAGTTTATGCTGATCCAAGTATATGTTGAAAATAGAAAATGAAGGTTACCACTCTCCTGTTTCATTAGTAAAATATAGTTATATATATAGTAGACTTAAAAGAATATAGGCATTCACATTAGTTTTCTAGTATGTCAATGCTTTTTAAACTTAAAGTACTTTACATGAGGCAACAGATTAGAACGAAAGAACAAAGGTGAGGATCTGGGTCTTTCTCTGCCACCAAATGTGCTGTATGACCTTGGGCAAATCGCTTCTCTTTTCCGGACTTAAGGAATGCAGTGCAGAATAAATTGAGAGACGTTTGGAGCAGGCAGTTGAAAGCCACAAGATAAAAAACAGTTGTGGCAAAAAGTGCCAGCTATTCAGCTTAAAATGTCACGATTTCTGGAGTACAAGAAGGATCCAATGGTATGACATACCACATATCCTAGGCCAAACCAGGGAGATGGGTGGTAGGACATTAATCAGAGTTCATTCTTTTTGGAGTAAGAATTGCTATGCTCCAATCTAAACCAGAACTCAGGTCAATGGTAGTGTTGATTGGTAATGCTGCTTTTTACTAGGATAAACTGCCAGGTACCAACTACTATAACAAAATGATGATTGTGGCATATATGTAATTAATATGTACTCATTATTAACAAGACATTATGTGAAACAGAAATGGAGTAAGTCATAGTCCCTCTGCCTGGCATCTACATCTAATAGATCAGATTCTTACAAGGAGAAAGCTGACCATATTCTGGAAGGGGAAGACCACTCTGTTTCAAAGTCAGACTCCTAGCTTTGAAATGAGAATTGTGTACAAATGGAATAACCGCCATACCAAGGAATGAGTCAAGAGAAATGAAGAGAGCTCCTGCCAGGGAAGCCAGATAAAGGACAGAAAAGAAGGAGCTGAAAGGGGCCAAAACAGAAGGCTGATGAGCCTAGAGGAAAGTCCTGGAGTCCATAGTACGTACGAAAAGCCACAGAAAAGAAAAGTAGGGTCTCTGTAAGAGATGCTTAACATGGAAGTGGGGCTCGTAACTAAACAGGCTGGAGAAAAGGACTAAGGCCAGACTAAGCAGCATGGGTCTTGAAAAGACACTCCTAGAGACGAGGAACCAAGTTTTCCTCTCACCGCACCCTAGGTCGGGCATGTAGAACTGACATGCCGCTAGAGGTAGCAGGCAGAAGCCATCACCATTTTGGAGGGAAAAAATGAAGGCTGTTTCAAAGATGAATTGCTGAAAGTTCACCTGCTGTGAACACAGAAAAGAAGGGAAAGATTTTAAGATACAGGCAAATGGAGAGTAATTATTAGTGCATGTTCCTATAAGCAAAGAGCATGGTTAGGGATCCAGAGTTAGTTTGAGGCACAATCCTTACTATTCAAAGGGTAGCACAAGGACCAGCAGCACGGTTATCACCTGGGAGCTTCGTATGCAGGCAGAATCTCAGGCCCTGTCCCAGACTTACTGAATCAGAATTTATATTTTAACAAGATCCTCAGGGGATTCTTATGTACATTTAAGTTTGAGAAGCACCTCACTAAACAGGGGTCAGCAAACTTTTCTGCAAAGGGCCAGGAACTAAATAGGCTTTGTTAGCCACATTCAGTCTTGGTAGCTCCTTCTCCTCACCTCCTCCTCCCTCCTTTCCCTTCTTCCTCCTCCTTTTTTGAAACCCATTAAAGATATAAAGTCTATCCTTAGCTACAAGGACTGGTGAGGTTGAACCCACAGGCCTTGGTTTTCACACTGCTCTAAACCACAACACAGTGCTGAGCTCAGCGAAGGGTGATGTCACCCACAGATAACAAAGCACAGAGAGTTAAAATCCCCAGGGCTAAAAGGTTTACATTGGCGAAGTACCTTTGTCACAAATTTTGCACACAATGCACGAGTGTCTTAACCTCTCCATGCCACAATTTTCTCATCTGTCAAATGGTGCTAATATCAGTTCGTACTTCACAGCGCTGTAAAGAAGAGCAAGTAAGACAATGTACATTGAAGCACTTTAGAAACTGTAAGACTATTATCCTGATTCATTTTGTCCCATTCAAAGTGAAAGAAGAGTTTGCTGTCCTAGGGGTGGTGAATTGGACTAAAACTGTTTTCTTCTCCTACCCAAATTACCAACCCTCATGTGTCAGCACAGAGAAAGGGAATGGCTTGGTCAGCCCAAGACTTGAACATAAAGACAAAAAACAGACCTGGAGCTCATTTCAAATCACCAGCCCATAAATTCTCCAGCCACATTTTGCTTTTATAAAATCATTTTCCCTTTTAAATTGACTTTTCACTTGTATTCACCTACTTACTCAATTTGGGCCTCAAATCCTCATGATCCTGCAGACCACAGAATGTTCTGTGTCATTCTTGTAGGGCTCACCATGTACTTTTCACTTGTGGTAAGTTTGTATACACCTTAAAGCATCAACCTCATACCAACTTTTAAATTAGCTGTTATTACATCTAATAATTTGAGGACGAGGAAACCAATTCAAAGTAACTTGCCCAAGGTTACACAGCTATGGCAGAGTTGAGATTCAAAGCCTGCAATCTGATTCCAAAGCCCATGCTTTTAACTTCAAAGATATACAAGTAAAAAAGAAAATAAATGTTGGAGCACAGAGATAATCAATAAATATGGGAAAGGAGTTCAATGCCATGATACTCTCTGGGCAGACTGAGTGGTCAGAAAGGGTGCTGGCATTTCTGAGATACAATGTGCAGAGATGATAAAAGGCAGGATGCATTTCTAGAATGAAAAGGTGCATGTATTAAGCATACCACCTTTCTTCATGTGGAGCATATACTTTTAAGCCCTACACAGTGGATTCACTGTTTTGTATCCACCTCTCCTATGCTAGGACCCCAGAAGCTGACAGTTTGCAAAGGCACACACATCATGAGGTCTTCTTGGAGACACCGGCCACCATAGACAATGAAGTTAATGCACAGAAGGCCCTGAGAGCCATATCACCCTCTCTCTGTGGTTGGTCAAGGTTACTATTTTGCCTTTTGACATATTATCAATTATGCTGCCGATAGAGATACTGGACCTTTAGTTTTCTTATAAAAAAAGAAACTGAGTTTAATTAAACCATCAGTAACGTGGACCTAATTATTTCAGACAGTATTTAATTAATGTTTCATGGGTACCTAATGTAATTAAGGTTCCTTTAATAAGACCTTCTGTGACATTAAAATATATGACCTTTATCTTCCTTATCTACCACCTTCTGACAACTCAGATTTGTCATTTTCACTAAAAGGTATAGTTTGATTAAATAGAACAGACCATAAAATTAATCTGGCAAATTATACTTGTTTGTTTCTTTTTTCCTCCCCGCTTAAGGTCTAATAAGTTAAGTCTTTTAATTAGCAGTGCAAATACAAGTGTTCGTGCTACCATTTTACTTTTAATTTGGCAAAGTGTTTCTTTTGTACATGAATTTTTGTTACCAAAGCAGATAACAACTATCCTTTATTAATCATGGTGAAGGGTTCAATCTTTAAGATAGGAAAAATAATGAGCTGTTCTTTACTTTAACAATGACTAGTGATTGTTTTAATATGTCCTGCTGTTAATAAGAGGCTTTAATTCTTAGTATTAGTACGCTATTCTACATATAAAAGTACTTATTGGCATTGCAAACAAACACAAGATACATCCTAAAATCTCAGGTGATTCAAAAGGTGCTCATGACCTTCTCCTCCTAAACTTGAAAGATCTCTGGGACCACCAATTTTAAAGATCCTTACAACCTTCTCCCCAAAAGCTGCAAATACAATGAGAACTGATTTGAAGGTCAGGGGGTCAGTCTCATATTGTTTAAGTATATAATTTGCTAAGAAATTATCTTGTTTAATAAAATCGAGGAAAGGTAGGCTAAAGAGAAATATAATTCGAGTGGGAATTCTTATATTTCTACCCCAGTTTCAAGACCTCTGAAGACTGGACTTTCTTCTATTTTGGCAACAAAGGGACAGATGACTGCTTCC
>NW_016819405.1:202057-207614 GCF_001698545.2 Rhinopithecus bieti | reverse complement strand
ACCATATTCTGGAAGGGGAAGACCACTCTGTTTCAAAGTCAGACTCCTAGCTTTGAAATGAGAATTGTGTACAAATGGAATAACCGCCATACCAAGGAATGAGTCAAGAGAAATGAAGAGAGCTCCTGCCAGGGAAGCCAGATAAAGGACAGAAAAGAAGGAGCTGAAAGGGGCCAAAACAGAAGGCTGATGAGCCTAGAGGAAAGTCCTGGAGTCCATAGTACGTACGAAAAGCCACAGAAAAAGAAAAGTAGGGTCTCTGTAAGAGATGCTTAACATGGAAGTGGGGCTCGTAACTAAACAGGCTGGAGAAAAGGACTAAGGCCAGACTAAGCAGCATGGGTCTTGAAAAGACACTCCTAGAGACGAGGAACCAAGTTTTCCTCTCACCGCACCCTAGGTCGGGCATGTAGAACTGACATGCCGCTAGAGGTAGCAGGCAGAAGCCATCACCATTTTGGAGGGAAAAAATGAAGGCTGTTTCAAAGATGAATTGCTGAAAGTTCACCTGCTGTGAACACAGAAAAGAAGGGAAAGATTTTAAGATACAGGCAAATGGAGAGTAATTATTAGTGCATGTTCCTATAAGCAAAGAGCATGGTTAGGGATCCAGAGTTAGTTTGAGGCACAATCCTTACTATTCAAAGGGTAGCACAAGGACCAGCAGCACGGTTATCACCTGGGAGCTTCGTATGCAGGCAGAATCTCAGGCCCTGTCCCAGACTTACTGAATCAGAATTTATATTTTAACAAGATCCTCAGGGGATTCTTATGTACATTTAAGTTTGAGAAGCACCTCACTAAACAGGGGTCAGCAAACTTTTTCTGCAAAGGGCCAGGAACTAAATAGGCTTTGTTAGCCACATTCAGTCTTGGTAGCTCCTTCTCCTCACCTCCTCCTCCCTCCTTTCCCTTCTTCCTCCTCCTTTTTTGAAACCCATTAAAGATATAAAGTCTATCCTTAGCTACAAGGACTGGTGAGGTTGAACCCACAGGCCTTGGTTTTCACACTGCTCTAAACCACAACACAGTGCTGAGCTCAGCGAAGGGTGATGTCACCCACAGATAACAAAGCACAGAGAGTTAAAATCCCCAGGGCTAAAAGGTTTACATTGGCGAAGTACCTTTGTCACAAATTTTGCACACAATGCACGAGTGTCTTAACCTCTCCATGCCACAATTTTCTCATCTGTCAAATGGTGCTAATATCAGTTCGTACTTCACAGCGCTGTAAAGAAGAGCAAGTAAGACAATGTACATTGAAGCACTTTAGAAACTGTAAGACTATTATCCTGATTCATTTTGTCCCATTCAAAGTGAAAGAAGAGTTTGCTGTCCTAGGGGGTGGTGAATTGGACTAAAACTGTTTTCTTCTCCTACCCAAATTACCAACCCTCATGTGTCAGCACAGAGAAAGGGAATGGCTTGGTCAGCCCAAGACTTGAACATAAAGACAAAAAACAGACCTGGAGCTCATTTCAAATCACCAGCCCATAAATTCTCCAGCCACATTTTTGCTTTTATAAAATCATTTTCCCTTTTAAATTGACTTTTCACTTGTATTCACCTACTTACTCAATTTGGGCCTCAAATCCTCATGATCCTGCAGACCACAGAATGTTCTGTGTCATTCTTGTAGGGCTCACCATGTACTTTTCACTTGTGGTAAGTTTGTATACACCTTAAAGCATCAACCTCATACCAACTTTTTAAATTAGCTGTTATTACATCTAATAATTTGAGGACGAGGAAACCAATTCAAAGTAACTTGCCCAAGGTTACACAGCTATGGCAGAGTTGAGATTCAAAGCCTGCAATCTGATTCCAAAGCCCATGCTTTTAACTTCAAAGATATACAAGTAAAAAAGAAAATAAATGTTGGAGCACAGAGATAATCAATAAATATGGGAAAGGAGTTCAATGCCATGATACTCTCTGGGCAGACTGAGTGGTCAGAAAGGGTGCTGGCATTTCTGAGATACAATGTGCAGAGATGATAAAAGGCAGGATGCATTTCTAGAATGAAAAGGTGCATGTATTAAGCATACCACCTTTCTTCATGTGGAGCATATACTTTTTAAGCCCTACACAGTGGATTCACTGTTTTGTATCCACCTCTCCTATGCTAGGACCCCCAGAAGCTGACAGTTTGCAAAGGCACACACATCATGAGGTCTTCTTGGAGACACCGGCCACCATAGACAATGAAGTTAATGCACAGAAGGCCCTGAGAGCCATATCACCCTCTCTCTGTGGTTGGTCAAGGTTACTATTTTGCCTTTTTGACATATTATCAATTATGCTGCCGATAGAGATACTGGACCTTTAGTTTTCTTATAAAAAAAGAAACTGAGTTTAATTAAACCATCAGTAACGTGGACCTAATTATTTCAGACAGTATTTAATTAATGTTTCATGGGTACCTAATGTAATTAAGGTTCCTTTAATAAGACCTTCTGTGACATTAAAATATATGACCTTTATCTTCCTTATCTACCACCTTCTGACAACTCAGATTTGTCATTTTCACTAAAAGGTATAGTTTGATTAAATAGAACAGACCATAAAATTAATCTGGCAAATTATACTTGTTTGTTTCTTTTTTCCTCCCCGCTTAAGGTCTAATAAGTTAAGTCTTTTAATTAGCAGTGCAAATACAAGTGTTCGTGCTACCATTTTACTTTTAATTTGGCAAAGTGTTTCTTTTGTACATGAATTTTTGTTACCAAAGCAGATAACAACTATCCTTTATTAATCATGGTGAAGGGTTCAATCTTTAAGATAGGAAAAATAATGAGCTGTTCTTTACTTTAACAATGACTAGTGATTGTTTTAATATGTCCTGCTGTTAATAAGAGGCTTTAATTCTTAGTATTAGTACGCTATTCTACATATAAAAGTACTTATTGGCATTGCAAACAAACACAAGATACATCCTAAAATCTCAGGTGATTCAAAAGGTGCTCATGACCTTCTCCTCCTAAACTTGAAAGATCTCTGGGACCACCAATTTTAAAGATCCTTACAACCTTCTCCCCAAAAGCTGCAAATACAATGAGAACTGATTTGAAGGTCAGGGGTCAGTCTCATATTGTTTAAGTATATAATTTGCTAAGAAATTATCTTGTTTAATAAAATCGAGGAAAGGTAGGCTAAAGAGAAATATAATTCGAGTGGGAATTCTTATATTTCTACCCCAGTTTCAAGACCTCTGAAGACTGGACTTTCTTCTATTTTGGCAACAAAGGGACAGATGACTGCTTCCTCTGAAACAGATGATCTGTCTCCACTTTCAAGGAAAATAGGCAAAGTTGGGAAGGGAAGAAGAAAGAGTTCTTCCCTAAGGCACTGACTACCTAGTTGCAAAGTTGTATACATAAGGTGGTGTGGAGAGGAGGTACAGAGTGAATACACACGGAGGCTGGACAAACCTCATGATGTGTGGGTCTTTGCAAACTCTCAACTTCTGGGTACCCTACAGAAGGGGAGGTGGATACAACACAGAGTGAGCCCATCACTTAGGGCTTGAAAAGTTTATGTTCCACATGCAGAAAAGGGAGTACACCTCTCCTAAGTCTGCTGAGTGAGAATTACCAACACATAAGATGGAGACTCTCACTGTTCTAGATCAGTGCTGTCCAATAGAACTTTCTGCAATGATGGAAATCTTCTAGATCTGCACTAATCAATATGGTGATCATATGGCTATTGAACACTTGTGCCTAGTGCAACTGAGAAATTGAATTTAGAATTTTATTTAATTGTAGGTAATCGAAATTTAATTTTAAATGTCTACATGTGACTGGTGGCTTACCTTACTGGATAGGGCAGATCTAGACAATCTTCCCTCTCCACTCACACAAGGGGAGAATGTTCAGTGCAAGACAGTCATCCTGGTGGGCAATCTGCCTTGCTGAGCATCGCAGTATCTGGGGACTGGCCCATAAATCCCCAGTTAGTCCTTTGAGTTTGAGCCCAGACTCTATTGCTTCACTTGGACACCATTTCCAATCCACATCAATTACTTCCTTCCCCAGCAGGTCTCAGGTAATGCCCCTAAGGAGTAATTTGCCCACCCATTGACAGTGTCATTTTGCACTGGCCCAGCCACTGACAAAACTACTATGCCAGCTGAGGTAAGAAAGGGAAAAGAATAGAAATAGGAACTTCCAAAACAAATTTCCTGCAGAAAAAAAAGGCCTCTAAGGGGAAAACGTGTTAAGTGACTTTGAAATCAGACCAATCTAAGATCAAATTCAAAAATCTCCCCTTCCTGGCTATGTGATCCTAAGCAAATCACTTCACTCTCTTGAGTTTCCATACCCACCTCTGTAAGAGAGAGGAATAACACATGCTTGCAGAATGGCTGTGAAGTCCCAAGAAGGCAATGTAGAAGAAAGTGCCTTAAAAAACCCTAAAGCACCACATCAATATGACCTGTTGTTAGTCCGTTGCTAGCAATTTTAACACTATGCTTGGCATAATGTGTGAAAACAGTTCCTTTTGCTTTTTTTTCCCAGATCCCACATTAAAACCTAGAATCGTGAGGGTAAGCCTGGGAAATCTTGGCACTGATGCTATTGTTGCACACACAGGTGCCTAAGGGAGGCCCTCTGGGTTCTGACTTCACAGTCACGCTAAGACTCAGGGAGTGATATGGTTTGGCTGTGTCCCCACCTAAATCTCATCTTGAATTGTAATTCACATAATTCCCATGTGTCATAGGAGCGAGCCAGTGGGAGGTAATTGAATCACGGAGGCAGTTACCCCCATGCTGCTGTTCTCGTGATAGTGAGTGAGTTCTCAGGAGATCTGGTGGTTCTCTAAGGGGCTTTTTCTCCTTTTGCTTGGCACTTCTCCTTGCTGCCACTATGTGAAGAAGGACGTGTTTGCTTCCCCTTCTATTTTTACTGTTTAACTTTTCTGTATTTAGATATGTTTAGATACACAAATACCATTGTGTTATAGTTGTCTATAGTATTCAGTACAATAACATGCTCTATTGGTTTGTAACCTAGAAGCAATAGGCCATACCATACAGTCTAGGTGTATAGAAGGCCACCCCATTCAGGTTTGTGTAAGTACATGCTATGATGTTCACACAGTGACAAAATCACCTAACAAAGCATTTCTCAGAACATACCCTGGTCATTAAGTGACTCATGACTGTACTCCACTTCCTTAAGAAAAGAAATAGAAGAAAAGTCAGAGTAAATTTTTTTAAAAAATTATTTTATTAGATGCTTATTGACTGGATACTACCTAGTTATATTCAGCTAAGTGAGATCAAGGTTTACATATAAATGCCCAGCTCAAATTTCAATTAGCAATAGAGGTCTAAAGTGTGGCTTAGGAAGCACAAGGATGAGTTTGCTGGGGTACTGGAGATGTCCCATATCTTGACATAGGTGGTGGTCACAGGGTTGTATATGTATTTTAAAACCGATCTTTCTCTACACTTAAGATCTGGGTACCTCGCTAAATGTAAATCACATCTTAATAATTTGTTTTTAAATTTCAATTAGTAAACTTTTAAAAAGATGACCTATTATATCTG
>NW_016819405.1:196162-200721 GCF_001698545.2 Rhinopithecus bieti | reverse complement strand
TGTCCCCCCCCCCAAAAAAAAAGAACGATTAATTTGATTTATCAAAACAGTTGCAGGATGAAGTTTACATGTAATAAAGGAGTTCTAATACTCTTTTTTTTTTTGAGAGTCTTGCTCTGTGCCCAGGCTGGAGTGCAGTGGTGCGATCTCGGCTCACTGCAAGCTCCGCCTCCCGGGTTCACGCCATTCTCCTGCCTCAGCCTCCTGTGTAGCTGGGACTACAGGCGCCGCTACCACGCCCGGCTAATTTTTTTGTATTTTTAGTAGAGACGGGGTTTCACCGTGTTAGCCAGGGTGGTCTGGATCTCCTGACCTCGTGATCCACCCACCTCGGCCTCCCAAAGCTCTGGGATTACAGGCGTGAGCCACCGCGCCCGGCTGTCTAATAGTCTTATATTAAATATAAAGAAAATATTTCTAACAGAAAACAATTATATTTGGGCTTGTAAAGTGACCCTTTTCCCATGAATTCTTGAAATCAAATATCTTTGTCACCTCAGTGAATTATCTTGATAAATAGTTCCTTTGTGTACATCTTCCTCCTATAAAGGATTTTTCATTTCAAGAATGTGAAATGACGAAAAACTGGCAATTTAAAAATAAAAGTAAGATAGACGTGGATGTGAAGAAACAGACTTAGGTATATGCATTCAAAAAACATCACTGCTAACAGTCATAGTGGAATATTAAAAACACAAATCAGGCATCATTTTAATCAAATAGAATTTAGATTATAGACTTTCATGTAAAACCTAATTTACTTTGAATTCTCCGGTCACGACTTGTGTGTGCCTTACAGGACAAGGTTAAAGAGATTACATCTGGGTTCATGTCAGCAGCATCTGCTGGTTAGTCCTCCGTATGCTGATTTAATGAGAGGTCATGCACAGTCTGTTGGAAAGACTTCTGTTTCAGGCAGGTGCTTGAGAGAAGTCTTCATTTTCATTGTGATGAATAACAGGGCTTTTAGAATTAGGAAACTGATGTATCACTATCCTCAGATGTATAAAATAGTCTAATATTTGTCATCACATTAAAGTTACAGGCAGAAATTACAACCAGATCTTTTTTTTGTTAAACAATCTGAAAAAGAAGAAATGTTATTTTGAAATGTAGCTGTTTCTGCTACAATGTGATTTCTGCATATTTTCCTAAAATAATAATCATCCTAAAGAGATATATTTCTATGTGACACAACACTATACAAAACTGTAAAAATAACATGCATACTATAGGAGGAGAAATGCATTAATAACTTCATGCTTAATAAACAAGAGGGGAATACAAACATAATTCTTCCTGAAAATTCTAATACCAATTTTAAAATAATTTAAATTCATTAAAACATTTTCTATTTCAATTCACAAGTTCTTCAGAGAAGAGCTTAAAGATGTTCCTGTAATTATTGTAACAGGAAGGGGTTTGAGCCATTAAAATAATCTTTGGCAATTCAGTGTGATTCCCCCTATTTATTCAGCATGCTTTTCTGAGTGTGCCTAAGTCCCCCTTTGCCTTCTCTGAAATGGTCACTTCTAAGCAGTGTATCACAAAGAGGCTCAAATTCCAAAATCAATCAAGTCATTTTGCCAAAGAAAGATTTACAATTGAGTAATCTGTAATAATAAAGATGCCTTATGATAATTATCTTCTTTTTGAGCATATATTTGCGACTAGGAGTGTTAGAAAAAAAGGGAGGGGTAGATGGAGTTCTTGGTATTTTATTAGGACAAGACTGAAAATCTCAGCATTTTATTTTATATTAAAACCCAATTTTGCATACTCCCTACTCACATACTGTTGTGCAAATCTAATAACTGGACATAGCTCTTGACAAAACTCAGTTTAAATATTCATTTTGAGTATGCATAAAAATTATAATAAGGAGATGGGCAATTTTCTCAACAGGCCTATCATAATCATGACAAGAACTGATTATTCGTGGTAGGGGATACAGGATGAACAGGTGTTTGGGCTCAAGAGAATACATTAATTTCTCCAATTTCAACAACTGGGATCTCTACTAAAGATACTGAAAATTTTTCCATCGCTCACTTATCTGGGGTAAGCAGATATGATAACAATGGAATAAATTGTTTTGGTGTGTGTGTTTTGTTTTGTTTTTTTAAACAGAGTCTCACTCTGTCGCCCAGGCTGGAGAGTGCAGTGGTGTGATAAACTGGGGTTGCTCTGAAGCAACTACATGCATGGGTTTCCATCTACTTTAGAATGTATTAACCTATGCTGATTTTTTATTTAGTCATTAGCACTTTGTAAGTCTCTGCACAAGCTCCACACCTCTCTCTGGCTGAGAATGATCACCAGACTACAAGGCCAAAGTAAAGGTTCTAACCCCTGGTGTCTGACACAACCCTCCACCCTCCCAACGGCTTGAAAGAATTCTGAAGGAAAATGGCTTCAGCTGCAAGGAATGTAAAGAATTAGGATGTCTAATGACTTAGAAGTTGAACGATATTGACAATTTTCCCAGTGTTTAATCAAACATTTGAGACAAGTTGAAGAGTCAGACAGAGAGTAGTTTAAATTGAGGACAATAACAGCAAACAAACTGCCTTGTCTAGACAAGTCAATTCCTGATTAAGTGACAGCGTGTCTGAAATAAAGTTTATCCTACTCCATAGCTACAGTAGTGAGTGGATTCAGTGGCCAACTTGACCGACAGCCATATGTTCATTCATACATGGGTCTGAGCTGGTCCCTTGCCCAATTTTAATAATATATTAAATAAGAATGAATAAAGACAATGGAGGTATCTTACTATCTTTTGGTCCTAACAGGCATGATGTGCATGAACTATTAAGGCAGACTTATGGTTATTGAGATTTCTAAAATTGTGTCCTTTGATTCTTCTTGTATCCTTCTGAATGCTCACAGGATAAACGGTTAATAAAAATCTCAATTGCAAAATATGCTATGAAAACTAGGCTGAATGTTTTTTCCTTTATTAAGCAAGCCCGTCTTAGTGTAGCAGATGCCTCAGTTCTTTAGTCATCCTACAGATTCATTGCTTGTTGGAATTCTGTCTGTTGGGGAAACTGTAGGACATGAAAGCTAGAAACATTTTTTCAAAGAGGGTTTCCTCAGAAGTCCTAGCAGTGAGTGGGGCAGGTGAAACCTGGGGTGTGCAAATTAGAATCTACATGTCAACAGACTGGTTTAACATACATTAACATATTGGTGGGTAAGGAACCATTGTTTGCGTATTAATGAAGATATTTTCCTGATGATTGCTATGCATTTTTGCATGACTCTCACATCCAGAGTTTTCACAAAATTTTTCTTCCTTAAGCAGTGGGGAAAACAGTGATTTCCCTGTGTGAAGCATCAAAAGTTATCATCAGGGTGGCCAAAGTAGAATAAGGCAGCACGTTAGTAACTAAAATATCAATATCAATCAATCAAAATCAGAAAAAAAAACCCAAAAAACTATCCTCTTCTGGGGCATGAAATCATGGTTGTTCAAAGTTGAAGAGATTTGTCCTGCTCAGCATGAGGCTGCAGATTCAAATACAAATCCTGACTCTTAGCAATTTAGTAAAGAGAAGGCCTGGAAGAACATCACATGGGGTGACCCCGGGGTGGGGGATGGGATGGAGGGTGGATAAGTAAACTCACAAGTGAATGTACCCTGGACAGAGCTTTGAGCATGCCATCTGGAAATGCTAGCTTCCCTAAGGTCACATTTGACCTTCTCCTAAAGTATCTGCGTAAAACCCTTCAGCTCAAGTGACAACTTACTAGAATCAGAAAGACTGTGACTCCTCTTCAGCCTCTGGATTAGAGTCCGCGTGTTACAGAGGAAACCCTTTCAAAGACAGCTGAACCTTCTCAGCTCAGGCCTAGAAACAGAGAAGGCCTGGATTCCAGGAAGTGAGAAATGCTTTCTCACAGAAGTCATCGGGAAAGGCTTGGAGAGTAGAATCCCTGAATACCGTGGCCCTTGCTCTCCTCCCCTATCCTCATGCATACTCCTCTACTCCCATTACCGCTCAGCTCTTCAGGCCCAGATTCTTTCCTAGGCCTTGTTCTGGGAATTAGGCAGCCCTCTATGGTCAAGACTTCTCCACACCATCCCTTCCCCTTCCCCTCCCCTCTCCTACTTCTTCCCTTCTTTGCTCAAACCTGAAGAAGCACTCTCTGCAGGGCCCACTGCTAGGGTACACAGAAAGGCCATGCCATTAAGAGGATCGGATTATCTCAGGGGTGGGGGACTGATGAATACAAAATAGGCAATGGCATTGCACTGTGGTAGTGGCTGCCACGGAGGTCAATACAGAATGCTCTGCCTATACAGAAGGGAGAGCCCACTAGCCCTGGCCCCAAACAGGGAATTTAGCACAACCTGTCTTTGGGTAGCTTTACGCTTTCAGATAGCCAAACTGTTGCCTCCCCAAAAGTTTGAAGACCTCCGAATTAAATAGCTGAGAAAGGGAAAGTATCTTATCTACTCAGTAAGATGGTGGGAATGGTGGAAGGGCACCCACCTATGTCCAAACTTCCTGGAAGTATAAACAGAATGCCTGGACCTTAACAAGAAAAAA
>NW_016819405.1:176633-195763 GCF_001698545.2 Rhinopithecus bieti | reverse complement strand
TACTGCCTCCAAAACTTCTACAAAATCCCAACAGTAAGAGACAAGCAGGGCTGTTCCTGTTGAAGATTTGGTGGAAAGGTCTGAGGACTCTCCCAAGGGTCTTAAGGCTCTACAGACTGTATTGATGAATTTCTGTCCCCAGCAGTCTCCCATGAAACTGTGAGACCCCCCAAACAGCAACCATATCTTCCTTATGTTCCCGTTCCCAGAAACTGCCACACTGCCTGGTAATTGGCATGAACTAAAAGGAATTAAATTGAAAAGGAAGGCTTGGGTGGGAGAAATTAAAATATGTGTGCCAGACAGACAAGAAGATAAGTCACTCCACAGTTAAATGTGGTGGCTGAACAAACAAAAAGGTGGGGGACAAAATGAGGAAAGCTGATCTCACGTAACAGGCAATCTGGTGCAGAGAGAGCAAAGCAATTAAGACAATTAAGACACTCTGTAATTAAAGCAACATTATATACAAAAATCTACACAGGCAAGAACACAACTATGCCTGGGATCAGGGAGCTCTGCTTGGAGGAGGTAAAACTAGAGCTAAAACATAAAGATCTAGTCACATAATCGGGAAGGAATGAAGAGACAGGTAGAGGCCAGATCAGGAAGATCCTTGCAGGCCACATTCAAGAGCCTAGTTTTATTCTAAAGGAAGTGGAGAACCACTGAATGACTCCACACAGGTAAGTTGCAGGGTTACATCTGGATAGTAGAAAGCTTAGAATTTAAGCAGCTATTTGAATAAACCAGTAAAGAGATGGTGAGGCAGTGGCTTTGACTATGGAAAGGAAACAAATGGAATGAAGAGCTGTAAATTAAAAGAGCAGAACTGGCAGGGTTTGAGAGCCCACCCTCTGGTTATTTTTAGTTTCTTCAGCAGAAAGCAGTGTCATCTCTAGCTGGATCTCCAGTTCAGTAATAGCCACATACTTAGTGGACTGCAGCTCTACAAGGCGAAAAGGAGGAGAGGGGGAGGGAAGGAAAGTAGGGCAGGGGAGGGGAAGACAGGAGGGAAAGGGGGAGTGATGGGAGTGGGGAAGGAGAGTGAACTAGGTCCTTCTCCTAACTGAGCAGAGTTCAGCCTAGCCTGGAACTGTGACCAGGGACTTTCATCTGCTTTTCTTCTTGGTTTCCAATTTTACCTTTTCCAAGTCCTTTCCTCCTCATCTCCTTTCTTAGTGCTTTCAACCTGGAAACATACTTGTTATTCGCTTAGTAGCTAGAATCGAAGAAACATAAAAGGTCCACTCACTCACATCATTCTTGATATGGTTCCTCTCTAATGAAGGGACACACGACTTCACCTTACGAAACAAGGGATTTGAACACAAGGAGGCCTCAATTGTGTATGCTAAGACTTGACCACCAACCACATCAACCTGCCTACTTCAGCAGCCAAGAGAACTTTAAAACAGCCACGTCCTGAGTCCCCTGGTGACTACCGATAAAGCAATGGCACTAAAGGGAATGGAAAGGAAGTCACTGCCAGAACTTGCTGAGCAGCTGACCCTGACAACCTGAAAAACATCAGTAATCCTCATCAAAGCCATTTTCTTCCCGCATTTGCTTTTCAGAATGAAGAACGATTTCCTTAATCAGACTCATTGCCCACACTCTAGAGTGCTGCTCACTTGGGAACATGTGTCTACATTACTGAGTTGTTACAAGGATTAAATGAGATCACATACATAAATAATGCTTTAGTAGGCACTTCATAATAATAGCTATCATTATTATCATCAGCATTTATTCATTCAACCAAGCGAGCACTCAATAAATATTGATTGATTGATTGAATGAGTGAATGAAGTTCCTTGAAGCAGATGATGCTATAAAAGGATGCAGACAACCTTGGCAGTTTTCAAACTAGTCTAAAAGTATTCATCTTGAATATTTGTTCAGGACTTTTCCATTTACAAAGTCCTTTCACATAAGTTTTTTCTTTCATTTAAACTGCAAACTGCTCTAACATCCAGCACACTCAACTCCCCTTAATCTGCCCTGTTTTTTTCATAGCACTTGCCATCTTCTCATACACTATACTTGTAACTTTATGATATTTAACTGTTTACTGCTTGCCCCCCAAACCCCCCACACTCCTGCCCCAGGCCAAATGGAATGTAAGCTCCACAACAGCAAGGCTCTTTGTTTTATTCTCGGATGTATTCCAAGTGCCTAGAAGAGTTAGTACTCAATAAACACTTGTGGAATGAATGAATGAATGAATGAACAAATGAATGAACGAATGAATGAATGAATGCTCTACAGTCCACTGGTTAGAGGGAGCACAAAGTTAGACTCAAAGGTTGCTGGATTTGGAGAAAAATGTTAGAGCTGGACTGATTGTAAGACATACAAAATGAAAAACTAAAATAAGGCCTGGGGTAGGAAGTCAAAGTGAGAGGGAACTCCTCCCCCTTCTGGCTTTAGGCTAAAGGAACTGAAATGCCTGTAGTAACCTCTCCTCTGGAATGCAACTTCATTTAAACTTTTTCTTCTTCATAAAAAATAGTTGTTATTTTATAATTTACAAAAGCTTTTATCTATTATATCACTTCAATAACATAACCATCTGAGAAGGCAATCGTCATGCCCCTTTAACAGATAAGCCCATGGAGGCCAAAAGAGAATAAGTGAATAACCCTGGTGATACAGCTGGCATGCCACAGAACCAGTACTCCAACCCAAGGCTTTGGCTGGCCTTGTGATGTTGTGTGTTGTGAGGCAGTACTCCACAACTTCTCCATGTCGCCTCTCTCGTGCATAACAATTACTAACGCATTTTGTTTTTTGGCTTGATATCTCAGAAATACTGAAAAATGGCCAAACTTCTTCATTACAATGAACAACTGATTATGAACGTCACTATAATAATGATCATTATCCTGTTCAAAAACTGTTGACACACTTTATGTAAATTCTACCAGGTGGTGGAGGAGGATTCGCTGGCACCTCACTGCACAGACAAAGCCAAAGTCATCGGCTTGGCCTTCAATGTTCTCCACAATTTAGCCCCAAAGCCCACCTTATATTACAGCACCTTCTACCTCTTAGCCACACCGATTGCCTTGCCATTTCCCAAACATGCCTTGCCATGGGCCGTTGTGCTAGATGCTTCCTCATCTGGGATCCTTGCCATCTGTGATTTTTCAAGGCACAAACTATAAGTCAGAGCCCAGCTTCTCCAAAACTGCTTTCTAAATCGTCCCAGACAAAATGAATCCCTCCCACCCCTCAACTCCTGCAGCACAGGACACCTTTGCAGACACCCTGAGGAGAGGCTGGCTTTTGTTGCAGTTACCAACATGTCTCCTCTAATAGACTGAGCTACTGGAGAGCAGCATCTGTCTGTCTTGCACTGCCCAGGTCGAAGTAACTGATAAAAAGTAATTGATAAAAAAGAAGCACTTAACAAGACTAATATCAGCCCAATGTCTTGACTTAATACAACTGTAAATGGCTGAGCAATCGATTATTCCCTTTCTACCATAATGAAACTTTCTTCATGTCAGATAGTATGTCTAATCTCTACCTGGACCTCCGTTATGACCTCCTTTAGCAAACGCTTTGTGGCTTTCAAAAGTAAGGGATAACTTACCAAAAGGCGGACAAAAGGGACTACAAAGACCTGTTAAAATGGAACCGCCTTTGAGTTATTCCTGGGGGCCACCCACAATAGCCGCCTCTTTTCAGAGAATACCACCATATATTTTTTAAATGAAACTGAAATGCAAAAATCAGATGAAAATTATGTCAGATGAGAGATATTAAATCTCTAATGAAATAGACTGGAGGAGAACCCAGGTTATCTGGACTGAGGGTCACTGAGACAAAGGGGAGAACAAAATATCATAATAAATGAATAAAAGAATAAACTAGGCTGGGCACGGTGGCTCACACCTGCAATCAAAGCACTTTGGGAGGACGTGGCGGGCAGATCACGAGGTCAGGAGATTGAGACTATCCTGGCCAACATGATGAAACCTCATCTCTACCAAAAATATAAAAATAAGCTAGGTGTGGTGGCTCACGCCTGTAATCCCAGCTACTTGGGAGGCTGAGGCAGGAGAATCACTTGAACCAGGGAGTTGGAGGTTGCAGTGAGCCGAGATCACACCACTGCACTCCAGCCTGGCGACAGAGAGAGACTCCGTCTCAGAAACAAACAAACAATAAAAAATAATAAACTTTTAAAAATTAAAAAACAGAAAACCAGGAAGATCATCTGTATTTTACAGTTGAAGAAACTGACATCCAGGGACAGAAAGCAATTTCTCCAAGATCACACTTGGACTGGTAGGAAACAACCAATTTAACATCCAAAACAATGAGCATCTATTGAGTATCAACCACATGCCAGGCATTTTCACATCCACCGTCTTATCTAACAGTGGCATAACACCCTGAGAGATACGCTCAACAGCCAGCCAGAATGATCATCCCAATCCACAAACCTGACCATGTCACTCCCCTGCTAAAAACCATTCAAAGAGATTCAGTGACTTTGGGAATGGCTTGAGGAAGCCTCTTTTCTGGAGCGGCATCAATTAAGCCAGTAAAAATTTGTAAAGAAAAGCATTCAAAGACTCCGGAGATTGATCAAAAGACAACAAATTGAAAGGCATTTATTCAACAAAATATATAGAAACTAGGTCATATGAGCATTATCCTCTACGGTGGGAGGTTGAAACATTCAAGGTAAGGGCAGCACATCCTCTCCCCCAACAGCTGTACTCTACAGATATGACAACTGAGAGTCACATAATTTAAGTGACATTGTCAGTGGAACTTTGAACCCAATTTTATCAGGGGTTGCTACTGACTCTCAGCGCTAATGTGAAGTCACAGGAGAGAAATGCTTCAGATTTGGGGTATTACTGTGGGAACACTTTCTAGATCCAATCTCCAAATGTGGCACCCCTATCCTTATTAGCACACAATGAATGCCTCTCCTGTAGAGCTCCAAAGACTAGCCCTACATCCTTAGGGCTAGAAATGTAAAGACAAACCCAAGACGGCAGCAGAAGGTTTAAGAAGCTCTAATGCAGATGAGTATCCACTACTCTGCTCATTCTGAAACCCAAAGCACCCCTGAATTCCTCCCCCTCCTGAAATTCCCACAAAGCTCACCCAGGATGCAGAGCAGGTAGCTAGAGATGGTTGACCGCTCCAGGAAACTTTTTCATCCCTCTACTCTTCCAGTCCCAGAGGCTTTCCTCCTGTCCCATCCCGCCACAGATTAGGGCATCTTCTCCTGTGGATACAAAATCAGAATTTAGCTTTCTTAGTTTGGTTCCGCCTCTACAATAATTTTCTGTCAGAAGTGCTGAAACTGAAGGCTCTAAACAGTGCAATTAGGAGACCAGCCATTTCTGAAGAAAATCAAGGGCCACTCCAGCTTTATTTGTTTATTGTTATTTTTTATTTTGGGGGGGTACATAATAGGTATATATATATTTATGGGGTACATGAGATGTTTTGATGCAGGCATGCAACGTGAAATAAGCATATCATGAAAAATGGGGTATCCATCCCCTCAAGCATTTATCCATTGAGTTGCAAACAATCCAATTACACTCTTTAAGTTATTTAAAAATGTACAGTTATTATTGACTATAGTCACCCTGNCACCCGCCTCGGCCTCCCAAAGTGCTGGGATTACAGGCGTGAGCCACTGTGCCCGGCCTTATTCATTCTTTCTAGCTATTTTTTGTACCCATCACTTCAGCTTTCAGTGCTATTAAAAATAGCATCATACGGGAACTTTTGGAATCTTCAAAACCTTACAAGGAAAAGGGTCCTCACAAAGCATGTAACTCAATTGCCTCACTCCACAGGTCAGAAAAGTGAGATCCAGAGAGAGGAAGGGTCTCTGTAAAATCACACAATATGAAAATCAGGCTCTTCTAGGGCAGTGCAGTAGAAAGAACCATCATTTATAGACAGATCAAATCTCAAAGTTTTGTCACTGAATGTGTGACCTTAGCCAGGTTGCTAGGATTAAACAAACAAAGTTATACCTGTAAAGGTCATGACAGTGTTACCTTGTAGTAAGTTTCAATAAATGGTCACTATCATTATAATTTCCTGGAAGCTTTAGCAAACACACGTTTGCATATATATGTCATAAACCAAGAAATGAACACTGGAAAGTGAAAAGTCAAGACCAGTGAACTGGATGCTTAGATCAGCAGGCTGCTTTGCTATGACCTTCCATGTGAACCCCACCTGGCAGGGATAAGGAACAAAATACAGGATTCATTTGACTTCCAAGAACGAAAGGAAATAAGTATCACCACAAGAGATTAGTGTGCACTGCCTGAGAAGTTCACACTAGTGTATTGCTTTACCTATTTAATCCTGAATCTGACTGTGCCAATTTTAATGTTTCTAATTAGTGTACCTTGAGACCTGAGGATATCTCTCTCCAGCCCACTTCTTGGGGAACAATCTAGAAGTGGGGGGACATTCTTTGTGCTTCCTCTGCCATTTGCCACTGCTCATTAAGACATCTGCCTTTACTTAAATACAGAAAAAATATGACATGCTTCTTAATAGGGCATAATTACTGATAACACTGCAGAATATGCAACTTAATAATAAATGCAGTCATTGGCAAAGTGCAAATTACAATTTCATGGAACGATAACTGGATAAAGTCAAGAAATGTCCTTTCCATGCCTGATTTTGCCAATAACAAGCTCCACTCTTTTAGACAGTCACTTAATCCTTTTGAACCTGTTTCCTTATTTGTTAAAATATAAATAAGCTTGCCCTCTCTGTGCTATATAGCTCACAAGGTTGCTGTGATGACGATAACCTAACATTTACTGAGTCCTATGACTAGGTATCAGGCACTGATTCAATACTTTATTTACATAATCTCATTTATTTCTTTTTGTTTTCTTTTGAGATGAGGTCTCGCTCTGTCACTGAGATTGGAGTGCAGTGGTGCAATTACAGCTCACTGCAGCCTCTACTTCCCCAGCTCAAGGGATCCTCCCATCTCAACCTCCCAGGTGGTTGGTACTACAATAGATAATTCTGACCTCAGGCAATATACCTGCCTGAGCCTCTCAAAGTGCTGGGATTAGAGGCATGAGCCACTGCAACCGGTCAGGATTCTTTTTAATAAGAACCAAAGTGTCTCTAATTTATTTATTTAAAATAATTTTTATAATTCTCTTTTATTTCTTACTTTTGAAGCAGGGCCTTCTTCTCTCATCCAGGCTGGAGTGTCATGGCAGGAAGACAGCTTGCTCCCACCTCTGCCTGCCTCTTGGGTTCAAGTGATCCTCTCACCTCAGCCTCCCAAGTAGCTGGGACTAACGGCTCATGCTACCATGCCTGGCTAATTTTTGAATTTTTTTTTTTTTTTTTTTTTTTGGAGAGACAGGGTTTTGCCATGTTGCCCAGGCTGGTCATGAACTCCTGGGCTCAAGCGTTCCACCCACCTTGGCCTCCCAAAGTGCTGGGATTACAGGTGTGAGCCACTGCGCCCCGCTAATTTTTGCAATTCTCTAAATCCTTTCAGAAGCCACCGTGAAGAATGATAAGACTTTACTCTGTGCTGGTGATTAGTATTACTTTTGTGTGTTTTTTTTTCATTCCACTTGGTCAGTTGTGCCTACTTCTGAGGCCTCACAGAAAATATAAAAGCTATAAAATTTGAACAAGACTTCTTTCCTAATTCAGCAGGATTCCTGAAGTAATCCATAGAAAGAACGTATTTCTACTGACCTCTAAAAGTAAAAAAAAGTAAACATTACATTTTAAGCAAAAAAATAAAGGATTTCAAATATGTATGACACTAATTAATTGTACATTTTTAACAGCAGGCATGTGTCTATTACAAAAGGTATTTTATGTTATCTCAAAATTAAACACAAGAGGCCTCTCCGTCACAAATGAAAATCCCCATCATCTCAGTGAGTGCTCTCCAGAGAGCTTTGACAGAAACAATCTCAAGTGACTCTGTCGAATGTGGGAGGCGGCAATGCAGAATGGGAACCATGGAGTAATGAATTCATTTTGTTTCCTTCCATTCAAAGGCGACTTACTTAAATACTATGATTCATTCCACAAACATCTGTGCATAGCCCTGTAAGGGGTATGAGGAAAGTGAGACATGGTTCCCTCTTCTCCACACTGGAGGAATGTTCAATCCTGTTTGGGATAAAAGAAAGCCTAGTTGAAAAACAAGACAATAACTCTTACTTAAGCTGGCTCTGTACGAAGCAGAGTACCAGGTGCTTTCAGCTGTATCATCTTGTTGAATCCTCACCCTAATTCAGTGAAGAAGGCCTGACTACCCAGCCCTATCAGATGAGAAAACTGAGGTTCAGGAAGATTAGCAAAGTTGCCCAAATCATATAGATGATAAATGCTCAAATTCAAGTTCAAATTCAGGTTTACCAGACCAATCCCATTGTATTTGTTTTCCTGCCACACCACACTACTCTAAAGTGAAAAACCATAATCAATGGTAACCAATTTGGTATTAAGGGGAGAGAGCTAAACTAAGACCTGAATCTTGACCCTTAGAGATTTCGTGGAAGCTACTAAATGCCAGTCTAGAGCAGGGCCAGGACTAATGTGAGGCAAGCCAGGCACCTAGGACACAAAATTTAAGGAGGCACACACCCAGGCTCATACAAAAGCCCCAACTGGCTGGGCATGTTGGTTCATGCCTGTAAACCCAGCACTCTGAGATGCCAAGGCAGGAGGATCACTTGAGGCCAGGAGTCCAAGACCAGCCTGGGCAACATAGCGAGACTGTCTCTACAAAAAAAAAAAAAAAAAAGTTTTAAAGAGTTGGGCATGGTGCCACAGGCCTGCAGTGAGCTGTGATCATGTCACAGCAGCCTGGGTGAAAGAGTGAAATCCTGTGTCTAAAATAAATAAATAAATAAATAAATAAATAAATAAATATCATGCTAATCAAAACCCAAGCAAATAACTGGCCTGGTCTCTGACCACTAGAAAATCACGGAGTGTCTTGATACATTCAATCCCTAAGTTCTGTTCTCTTCTATCAGTTAAAGCATAGAAAACTTTACTACATTAATAAGAAGATAATTTATTTAATCCAGGGTTGCATTTGTATAGCCGTAAGAGCAGGTACTTCCCTAAATTTTGTGTGCCTTAGGTGCCCGGCTTATCCCAGCCCTGGTCTGGAAATTCACCCCCTTCCTTCTACAATCTTAGAGTTTTAGAGCTGGGTTGGAGATTACAAATCACTGCCAGCCAATGGTAATGGTGGTGATGATGATGATTAATCTTGATGATGATGGTGATGATGATGATGATGATGATGATGATGATGATGAATGGCATTATTTGAGTGCTTACTCACTTCAGATTTTGGCACACGCATCACCTCCCAAAGAGGCATTTCCTGAACATTCTATTTAAAACATCAACTCCCATCACTCTCTAGACCCATATCCTGCTTTGTCTTCCCAGCAATTATTACTTCCAGACACTCACTAATTCTCTTTATTCATTTGTTTGTGTTTATTGTTCCCATCTTCCCCTAGAATGTAAATGCGATAGGTATAAAAACTTTGTTTAGTCCACTGTTGTACCCCCAAGGTCTTGAAGAATATCTGGCCTATAGTAGACCTTCAATAAAAATGTGTCGATTAATAAATGACCTTGCTTACTTACATCCATGTGACCCTTGAGCCTGTGCTCTTATTCATCAAGATCTAACAAAAATCAACTGGCGCAATTCAAGGCTTCTGTACAAGGATTCTGCCCTGGGAGATTTCTTCTCAAGCATTAGGATCCCTTTGTTTCCTTAATTTTAAAACAAGGAAACACCCAGGCTCTATTTTACATCAGCATCCTGAGAAATAGTTCTGCTGCATATGCTGTCCCCTTCCAAAGCTGCAGTTAAAGCTTCAGTTTTCTTTGACAGCAGTTTTGGGACTCCCACAAACTCCTTCACGAATGACCACAACATCACACATTGATACCTCTTTCCAAAAAGAAAACCAAGTGCTACAGCACACAAGATCAGACTCACCAAAATACTCGCACAGCTCTCAGTCTGGACAACCTCCAGGCTACTAATTGCTAACTTCTACCACTAAACTTCACCTTGAGAAGGTGACAGGTTTCCTCTAGCTCCTGTAGAATTCTCTCTGAAAGCAGGCACCATCATAAGCAACAGACAAGAGGAACCGTCTCACCCTTGCATACTGGTAAGATGACGCCCTTTATTATAGGAATCCAAGGGTAGGAAGAGTCAAGGGACTTGATTGCCAAGGAAAAGCACCTTCTTCCAGTTGCCAAGGAAATCAGATATGGCAATGTCATACTCTTTGGCAAAATGCTTTTAAGAACTCCATTCTGACATCCATTTGAACACAGCAACAAAGAAGTTAATGCTCAAAAGCAAAGAGCAAACACACCAATTTATCCAGTATCGAAAATATGATGAGAAGCCATCAAATGGAAGCATCCATTTTCAACAAGAAATACATGCCGAATACAGGAGCACAAGAAGCATTTTTGTTTTGTTTTGTTTTGTTTTGGTGAGACAGTGTCATTCTGTCGCCCAGGCTGGAGTACAGTAACATGATCATGGCTCACTGCAGCCTCGACCTCCTGGGCTCAAGCAATCCTCCTACCTCAGCCTGTGAGTAGCTGGGACTACGTGAGCATGCCACCATGCCTGGCTAAATTTATTTTTTGTAGAGACGGAGGTCTCACCATGTTGCATAGGCTGGTCTTGAACTCCTAGCCTCAAGTAATCCTCACATTTTAGTCTCTCAAAGTGCTAGGATTACAGATGTGGGCCACCACATCTGGCCCATAAGAAGCATTTTGGTAGCAACTTTTTTGTCATTGTTCTTCAGAAATACATACTTTGAATAGTCATCCTAGTGGCTCTACTCTGTCTATCCTTTCTAACCTGGCCACTTATCTCTGTTTAACTTTATTTAAAGCATCAAGGGAATGACGACTCTCAGGGACCTGTCCATGGTTATTATGTTATTTTGTTTAAACGAATTTATAGTTTCGTTAAAATATTCTTTGTTTTGTGAACAATTAATTATCCTTAACTGTATTTTAAAAAGATTCTAAGTAATTTTATTAGCACAACCCTAAACAGGAAAATCACAAACCAACCCTATTGAATTGCACTATTGTTTAGTTATTCAAGGGATTTATACAGTGATTTATAAAGATGAGATAGATAAGCATTTTACTTTCAAAGGAAGTAAAGCCTTCCCAGCCTATAACTCTATTTTGATGTTTCTAGAACATATGTCTACAGGCTAAGACTCACTGCTATTATTATTGAATTTTTTTCTCATATTATTACTCTATGTATATTGAAAGATTTTATTTTGTAGCACACCATACAAACATATTTTTTTTCTTGAAGGCTAGATAATTTCACCAAAATGGTAAAGAATTAATATTTATAAAATGAAATTATATCTAATGATACCAAACCAATGGGGTTAGCAAATTTCAAAATTTTTATTTTTAAAACACAAAGATGTACAAACCAAATTATGGTCTAAAGGGCATAGCAAAATTATCTAGAGATGGATTGAGCTCTGTGAACAATTAGAAACAATACTGAAAGCTGCTCANGATGGTGATGATGATGATGATGATGATGATGATGATGATGAATGGCATTATTTGAGTGCTTACTCACTTCAGATTTTGGCACACGCATCACCTCCCAAAGAGGCATTTCCTGAACATTCTATTTAAAACATCAACTCCCATCACTCTCTAGACCCATATCCTGCTTTGTCTTCCCAGCAATTATTACTTCCAGACACTCACTAATTCTCTTTATTCATTTGTTTGTGTTTATTGTTCCCATCTTCCCCTAGAATGTAAATGCGATAGGTATAAAACTTTGTTTAGTCCACTGTTGTACCCCAAGGTCTTGAAGAATATCTGGCCTATAGTAGACCTTCAATAAAATGTGTCGATTAATAAATGACCTTGCTTACTTACATCCATGTGACCCTTGAGCCTGTGCTCTTATTCATCAAGATCTAACAAAATCAACTGGCGCAATTCAAGGCTTCTGTACAAGGATTCTGCCCTGGGAGATTTCTTCTCAAGCATTAGGATCCCTTTGTTTCCTTAATTTTAAAACAAGGAAACACCCAGGCTCTATTTTACATCAGCATCCTGAGAAATAGTTCTGCTGCATATGCTGTCCCCTTCCAAAGCTGCAGTTAAAGCTTCAGTTTTCTTTGACAGCAGTTTTGGGACTCCCACAAACTCCTTCACGAATGACCACAACATCACACATTGATACCTCTTTCCAAAAGAAAACCAAGTGCTACAGCACACAAGATCAGACTCACCAAAATACTCGCACAGCTCTCAGTCTGGACAACCTCCAGGCTACTAATTGCTAACTTCTACCACTAAACTTCACCTTGAGAAGGTGACAGGTTTCCTCTAGCTCCTGTAGAATTCTCTCTGAAAGCAGGCACCATCATAAGCAACAGACAAGAGGAACCGTCTCACCCTTGCATACTGGTAAGATGACGCCCTTTATTATAGGAATCCAAGGGTAGGAAGAGTCAAGGGACTTGATTGCCAAGGAAAAGCACCTTCTTCCAGTTGCCAAGGAAATCAGATATGGCAATGTCATACTCTTTGGCAAAATGCTTTTAAGAACTCCATTCTGACATCCATTTGAACACAGCAACAAAGAAGTTAATGCTCAAAAGCAAAGAGCAAACACACCAATTTATCCAGTATCGAAAATATGATGAGAAGCCATCAAATGGAAGCATCCATTTTCAACAAGAAATACATGCCGAATACAGGAGCACAAGAAGCATTTTGTTTTGTTTTGTTTTGTTTTGGTGAGACAGTGTCATTCTGTCGCCCAGGCTGGAGTACAGTAACATGATCATGGCTCACTGCAGCCTCGACCTCCTGGGCTCAAGCAATCCTCCTACCTCAGCCTGTGAGTAGCTGGGACTACGTGAGCATGCCACCATGCCTGGCTAAATTTATTTTTTGTAGAGACGGAGGTCTCACCATGTTGCATAGGCTGGTCTTGAACTCCTAGCCTCAAGTAATCCTCACATTTTAGTCTCTCAAAGTGCTAGGATTACAGATGTGGGCCACCACATCTGGCCCATAAGAAGCATTTTGGTAGCAACTTTTTTGTCATTGTTCTTCAGAAATACATACTTTGAATAGTCATCCTAGTGGCTCTACTCTGTCTATCCTTTCTAACCTGGCCACTTATCTCTGTTTAACTTTATTTAAAGCATCAAGGGAATGACGACTCTCAGGGACCTGTCCATGGTTATTATGTTATTTTGTTTAAACGAATTTATAGTTTCGTTAAAATATTCTTTGTTTTGTGAACAATTAATTATCCTTAACTGTATTTTAAAAGATTCTAAGTAATTTTATTAGCACAACCCTAAACAGGAAAATCACAAACCAACCCTATTGAATTGCACTATTGTTTAGTTATTCAAGGGATTTATACAGTGATTTATAAAGATGAGATAGATAAGCATTTTACTTTCAAAGGAAGTAAAGCCTTCCCAGCCTATAACTCTATTTTGATGTTTCTAGAACATATGTCTACAGGCTAAGACTCACTGCTATTATTATTGAATTTTTTTCTCATATTATTACTCTATGTATATNCTTGGCCGTCTAATTTTCTTCCTATTGCAGGGCAGGCTTCCATTGTCTGTTTTTTAGAGCTAATTTCTTTTCTGATCAAAAGGCCCACGTCGTTGAAAAGGTAGTAATGACTATTCATTTGGCTGAAGCCTCCATTCTCCAGACTGCAAGCTTTATTTAGAAATGGCTATTTCTTTCTAAAAGGAAAAGCTCATTTATGTCCTCTATAATGTCAATTAAAGTAGAATATATTTTAATTATTTATCCTGAGGAGAAACCTTTTAGGAACTTAATTTAGTATGCCTATGTTATGCAGACACTACAATATGTGAATGTGGAATGATATCTAGACACATGGGTTTTATTTTATTTTACCACTAATGAATAGTTTATTTGCAACTAATTAACAAGTTAAATCGGCACAATTAGTGTCGGATTTCTTTAATAATATAACTCATAAAGGGATAGCCATTGGAACTAGAAAATAAGGTTGGTTGTTGGCTTTGTAAAGAAACCATTCCACAAAAGGGACAGTTTTTTCCCATTAGAAAGGGTTATTGGGACGTTCTTCCCGTTGCTTTTTCAAATGCAAGCTGAGCTGTGCTGCAGGAGGAAATATGTTCAGAAACAAGGGGAGATGGTGTTAATTACACAAACATCACATTAGCAAAGCCCGGACGTCCTAAATCGGCGATGCTTTTCGGAGAAATGGAATTGGGATGACGGCGGCCTAGACGCCAAAACGCCAGCAGGGCCAGACCTCTCGACAGATCTCGTTTTCTCGCGCCGTCTGGCCGCCAGCCCGCGGGGAAACGGGTCTGCCTGAGGATAGGCATCCTCCATACCTGGCAAGCAGCAAGCGGCACGCTAGCTGTTCCTGGGCCGCGTCCCCACTCTGTCGCGAGCAGCGGCCCCAGAGCCTCCCTTTTAGGCCACTCAGACGGCAACGCCGGGACGCTGGACCGCCAGGGCTCCAGGCACGCTGGCGCTTCCCCGTCCGCCTCTCCGCTAGCTGGACTCTACGCTGAAGTGGGAAAGCGAGCGCACACAGGGGAATGAGCGTGGCCCCTGCGGGTCTTGGCGTAGCGACCCCGTTCACACCAGGTCCTTGTCCAAGATGCTGCGCTTCTCGCGAGGCCCGATTTCTCCATAGATCGACTAGCGGGATGGGGTAGCATCAGGCGGAAATTTCTTTCTCTCCGAATCCGGAGTCCTCTTGAGACTTTCCCAAGCCATTGCCACTATCTGATACGGAATGGGAAAGTGCAGGGTCTCCGTCCCGTACTTGGTGCACAACTCAGCACATAGTAGGTGGATGACAAAGGTTAGTGAAATGGAAAAAAATGAGGGCCGAGAAGAGATGAAAAGAGAACAGCAATTCTGCGCACCAAATTCCACGGCTTTCCATTCTCTTAAAAGAAAATGATAAATAAAAAAGAAAAGCAGAGAAATAAAAGAGAGGGGAAAAGGAACTGCTGAGTGCTGCCTTCGAATTTAAAATTTTCTCCAGGAAGCTCTACCCAACCCCGAATCCTGCCATCCTGCGCCCCCTGTGGTTGGGGCGATAGCTTTGCTTGGTCATACTGGAAGTGCCTGGAGGTTCACTGATTTTCCAGGCACCCTTTCCCAAGAAGCGCTGCCTTGCCTGGTGGACACGAGTGGAATTGTGGAGACGTGGAAAAACTCAAACAGCATTGCATACCGATAACGATTTTAAGATTGCTTTATTGGCCCCGGCTTCCTGCAGGTCACCTCGCCTCTGTACAGGTGAGCGCTGTGCCTCTGCAGCCACAGAAGGAACTGGAAAGGGCAAAAGGCCCAGTGGGAGGGCAGGCCTAGCCGTAGGGGGTCGAGTTCCTGGAGTTGCTCCGCAGGGGTGGGGGTTTGGCAGTCTGCTGAGCTGAGCGCGTGAGGAGAGTTGTGGGTTTAGGCAAAGACGGGTGTGGGAGGTGGGTGAGAGGCAAAGAGGCTGAGAGCGATGGCTCAGCAAAGCCCGCTGGAAATGGGACCCCAGTGCGTGGGCAGAGCCTTCCTTTCTTCCGGGAAAATGGCAACGTTCGGGTGGTGAGGTCAGCTAGTGAAAGCCGAAGGCAAAGGTTGTCAAATTCCTTGTAGTTGCTGCGCACATAGGGAAAAGAGAGCTAGTGATTAACACCTGAATACTCTGTGGGTGGAAGGAAACTGAGCGCCAACGTGTGGGCCGAGGGGACTCCCAGTGTATTTTCCAAGAACAGTTCAGCTAACCAAGTGAATAGAATGCGGAAACTTTTTAAAAAGTATCCCCGCACCCTCCCAAAAAAGAGCAACACCAAACTACGATAGAATACAGTTGCACAGCCCGCAGGAGACTTTATGGTACCTGGAGGACCTTGTTGTCTCACACCTCGCAGCTCCTAGCAACCTTTCTTTAGAGACCATCAACTAAGTTATTACAATCTGCACCCACCAGCCTAGGGTCTTCAGCTCCTTCTGTGACCTGTAAGAAAGAGTACTTTCGCTGGAGACAGTGCTACGGGCTGGCGGATTGGGGGTGGGGCTCCTACTGAATGCTTCAGGAACTGGAAGGTGCTGTGTCTACCACCCTGTTGAAATGATGGTGACCTTTCCGACCTTTTTTTTTTTAAAGGGATGGTTCTACAATAGTCCTAAGCCTATGATTTTTTTTATCAAGGCTCTCAATCAGTGGCCTAAATACACAATCTTGGCTAGAAGCCAGAGTAAACAGACAAGGGGTGTTCTCAAGGGAAAAAATAGAAATGACTGCTTTAAGAAACGCAAACTGTTGCGAGTTTGTTTTTGGTTTTGTTTGTCTATTGAAAATCAAAGCGTCTCCGAGAGTCTCCAGGATAAGTTTTTCTCACTTCCTAAAAGCCAGACCCCGAGCTGGGCTTGGCTACACTTGAGAAACCTGAAAGGCGAACGCTAGGCCACAGTCGGAGGGCAACCTTTGCTGACCCTATTGTCAGGCCTCAGCGGGCCCAGGCGAGCCCAAATACCGCCCACCCCATCCCACTCTCCAACTCTCCATCCCCCAAACGGCACAGACACACATCCGTCCCAAACCACCCAGCACGCAGAGGACACCTCTTCTTTCTTCTTTCTTCTTCCTCTTCTTCTTCTTCTTCTTCTTCTTCTTCTTCTTCTTCTTCTTCTTCTTCTTCTTCTTCTTCTTCTTCTTCTTCTTCTTCCTCTTCTTCTTCCTCTTCCTCTTCCTCTTCTTCTTTCTTCTTCTTCTTCTTCTTTTTTTTTTTGAGACGGAGTCTCTCGCTCTTGTCGCCCAGGCTGGAGTGCAGTGGCGCAATCTCGGCTCACTGCAACCTCCGCCTCCCGGGTTCAAGGGATTCTCCTGCCTCAGCCTCCTGAGTAGCTGGGATTACAGGCGCTCGCCACCACGCCAGGCTAATTTTTGTACTTTTAGTGGAGACGGGGTTTCGCCATGTAGGCCAGTCTGGTCTCGAGCTCCTGACCTCAGGTAATCCTCCCGCCTCGGTCTCCCAAAGTGCTGGGATTACAGGCGTGACCCACCGCGCCCGGTCGAGGGCACCTCTTCTAATAAGTTGGGTCCCAATCACGCCAGGGACCTCGAAAATGGTCCCCTATGAGCAGTTACTGAAGAGGAATCAATGCAGACACCTCCGCGCAGCCGTGGGACAGCTCCTTTCCTGCTCTTTCTACCAGTAGCTCTAAGGCACAATTGCTGAGTGTTCTTTGCAGATATAAGGCACTTGGGACACACCTGATGTCGGCCAAGCCTAGAAACAGGAAGAAGGCAGAGCAAGGTGCCCTGTGTACCCAAAGCCCATTGGCCCAGTCACGCTAGACTCTTGGTCCCGGAGTTTTGCTATAACCCGCCCTCTAAGGATAGGCATCACATTTGCTCCGCCGCAAAGCCGCTGGGTCTCTTTCGAAGGTTGGGGCGACCTCCAAGCCCCGGAGGGCGAAACGACAAGAGGCTACGCTGGGTGAAGTTTCCAACGGAAGCCAACAAACGGCGCTATTGTCGCGCCCTGGGTTCTGGGAGCCCCAGGGCTGGCTCCAGTCGGAGGGAGCGGGAGTTCTCTAGGGAGGGCGGGGGAATGGGGAGGGGGCCTTGGTCGGGTTCCCAGCCCCAGATCCGGAGGTCTGTGAGCCGCCCAAGGGCACTTGGAGGCTGGAGAGGGCGAGAGAGCTGCTGAGCGCGCTCTCTTCTCCTGAAGAGGTTGAAGGATCGGTCCTGGTTCCCGCTGCGTTCCTCTGCTTTCCTCGCTGGGTGCAGGGTGCGCGTTGGAGACACTGGAGTTGGGGCTCCGCCAGCTGCCTTGCCTTCCCGCAGCCCCGGCCGGAACCGAGGCCTCCTGCGCTGTGGTACCTGTCGCAACAACCACTCCCGATCCTCAGCGAAGGTTGCGCCGCTGGGCTGGTGCCTAAGCCTGCGCTGCAGGTGGGCTAAGAACGGATTTATTTCCAGCCTTCCCTCATCTCCCCACGCCCGCAATGGTAACCTTGCTTGTCTATTGAAATAATAATTTGTATTTAGAAAGCGTCCTCCCAAGAGTTTCCAAGGAAATCCGGCGTGGCTCTTACTTGAGAATGTGCAGATCACCCCAGAACCACCAGATACGGAGATTTTATGTATCTACCCCGCCCCCCCACCCCCCGAGAGGGAGCTGGCCTCAGCGAGAAGTCAGGAGAATTGGGAGAGTGTGCCTGGTCCTGGCAAAAGACTGCTGTAAATCTGGCAGGAGGATGTAGGGCAAAAATGAGCTCACCTAAGCCTCGTGCTAAGTGTGATCAAATGTCAGACAGCTGGGAGCCGTGATTAGTTTCCCCTGGTAATTTGCTGCGGGGAGGGTATCGGCCCAGCACCGTATCCCCTGCCTTGGGAAATATGCAGCCCAGGCGCTGTCACCGCAACGTTTACTTGGGTCCTAAAACTTGGAAAGAAACCTGACATCTGTCAAGCTACTGGACGCCAGGCCGCGCGTCGGTTGGGTAGTTTCCTAAAACGCGCTTCACTTAGCAACAGCCTCCGGGGCCCAGAAAAGCCCAGAGAGGGCAAGCGGGGAAGACGGCAGGAGGGCAGGGATATTGCACATTGGCTTCTGTAGGAGAGGATGGATTTGCCTAAGAAAGTTTGACCTTGTCGGCCACTTCGCCAAGAAAACAGGTGCAGGTAGGGATTGCCTAATCATTATGTTTTCTGAGACGTACTTTTCAGCCCATGTTCGCTAAGCGCGGGCGCGCGCGCGTGCACACACACACACACACACACACACACACACTATATCCACATACAGAAACCTTCCAGAGAGTTTACTTAAATTTAAAACCCTAAATCCGCATGCCCATCCAGTTGATCGCAGCCCTTGGCTGCGGAATACTCAGATCAGGTGGAACACAAACTTAAGGGGCAAGTTTCCAGACCCCAAACTTCCGGGAGATGATGCCGGCTCGGAGCCGGGATTCTTTTGCCTGCGGTCCGCCTGGCCGAGAGGGGGCTGGCC
>NW_016819405.1:172976-176448 GCF_001698545.2 Rhinopithecus bieti | reverse complement strand
GGGTTCAAGGGATTCTCCTGCCTCAGCCTCCTGAGTAGCTGGGATTACAGGCGCTCGCCACCACGCCAGGCTAATTTTGTACTTTTAGTGGAGACGGGGTTTCGCCATGTAGGCCAGTCTGGTCTCGAGCTCCTGACCTCAGGTAATCCTCCCGCCTCGGTCTCCCAAAGTGCTGGGATTACAGGCGTGACCCACCGCGCCCGGTCGAGGGCACCTCTTCTAATAAGTTGGGTCCCAATCACGCCAGGGACCTCGAAAATGGTCCCCTATGAGCAGTTACTGAAGAGGAATCAATGCAGACACCTCCGCGCAGCCGTGGGACAGCTCCTTTCCTGCTCTTTCTACCAGTAGCTCTAAGGCACAATTGCTGAGTGTTCTTTGCAGATATAAGGCACTTGGGACACACCTGATGTCGGCCAAGCCTAGAAACAGGAAGAAGGCAGAGCAAGGTGCCCTGTGTACCCAAAGCCCATTGGCCCAGTCACGCTAGACTCTTGGTCCCGGAGTTTTGCTATAACCCGCCCTCTAAGGATAGGCATCACATTTGCTCCGCCGCAAAGCCGCTGGGTCTCTTTCGAAGGTTGGGGCGACCTCCAAGCCCCGGAGGGCGAAACGACAAGAGGCTACGCTGGGTGAAGTTTCCAACGGAAGCCAACAAACGGCGCTATTGTCGCGCCCTGGGTTCTGGGAGCCCCAGGGCTGGCTCCAGTCGGAGGGAGCGGGAGTTCTCTAGGGAGGGCGGGGAATGGGGAGGGGCCTTGGTCGGGTTCCCAGCCCCAGATCCGGAGGTCTGTGAGCCGCCCAAGGGCACTTGGAGGCTGGAGAGGGCGAGAGAGCTGCTGAGCGCGCTCTCTTCTCCTGAAGAGGTTGAAGGATCGGTCCTGGTTCCCGCTGCGTTCCTCTGCTTTCCTCGCTGGGTGCAGGGTGCGCGTTGGAGACACTGGAGTTGGGGCTCCGCCAGCTGCCTTGCCTTCCCGCAGCCCCGGCCGGAACCGAGGCCTCCTGCGCTGTGGTACCTGTCGCAACAACCACTCCCGATCCTCAGCGAAGGTTGCGCCGCTGGGCTGGTGCCTAAGCCTGCGCTGCAGGTGGGCTAAGAACGGATTTATTTCCAGCCTTCCCTCATCTCCCCACGCCCGCAATGGTAACCTTGCTTGTCTATTGAAATAATAATTTGTATTTAGAAAGCGTCCTCCCAAGAGTTTCCAAGGAAATCCGGCGTGGCTCTTACTTGAGAATGTGCAGATCACCCCAGAACCACCAGATACGGAGATTTTATGTATCTACCCCGCCCCCCCACCCCCCGAGAGGGAGCTGGCCTCAGCGAGAAGTCAGGAGAATTGGGAGAGTGTGCCTGGTCCTGGCAAAAGACTGCTGTAAATCTGGCAGGAGGATGTAGGGCAAAATGAGCTCACCTAAGCCTCGTGCTAAGTGTGATCAAATGTCAGACAGCTGGGAGCCGTGATTAGTTTCCCCTGGTAATTTGCTGCGGGGAGGGTATCGGCCCAGCACCGTATCCCCTGCCTTGGGAAATATGCAGCCCAGGCGCTGTCACCGCAACGTTTACTTGGGTCCTAAAACTTGGAAAGAAACCTGACATCTGTCAAGCTACTGGACGCCAGGCCGCGCGTCGGTTGGGTAGTTTCCTAAAACGCGCTTCACTTAGCAACAGCCTCCGGGGCCCAGAAAAGCCCAGAGAGGGCAAGCGGGGAAGACGGCAGGAGGGCAGGGATATTGCACATTGGCTTCTGTAGGAGAGGATGGATTTGCCTAAGAAAGTTTGACCTTGTCGGCCACTTCGCCAAGAAAACAGGTGCAGGTAGGGATTGCCTAATCATTATGTTTTCTGAGACGTACTTTTCAGCCCATGTTCGCTAAGCGCGGGCGCGCGCGCGTGCACACACACACACACACACACACACACACACTATATCCACATACAGAAACCTTCCAGAGAGTTTACTTAAATTTAAAACCCTAAATCCGCATGCCCATCCAGTTGATCGCAGCCCTTGGCTGCGGAATACTCAGATCAGGTGGAACACAAACTTAAGGGGCAAGTTTCCAGACCCCAAACTTCCGGGAGATGATGCCGGCTCGGAGCCGGGATTCTTTTGCCTGCGGTCCGCCTGGCCGAGAGGGGGCTGGCCTGCTCTGCGCCTCCACTCCCCCCCGACCCCACTAACAGGCCGAGGAGGCTACGTTTTAATTCGTGGGGGAGAGAAAGGCGGAAGAGCCCAGCGTGCAGAAGTCCGGGGATCGCCTGGTCTTGCATTAACGCTAAGAAGCTAGAAATCCGGGATTCCCCCCGTACCCCCCAACCACTTAAGATTATGCTTTCCGTTTAGTTCCCCACCTTTCCACGCGACTGGGGATGGTGGGGGAGCGAGACCCCACACCGTATGGACGCCTTATTTTAGTTTCTGCCAAATCTGCCGGGATGGCTTCTCATTCCCACTCGCTACCTCGGGCTGCTCGGAGAGTTTCAAACGCTGTGCCACTCGCTTCAGCTGGCGGTGGCGATTATCGGAGTTTCCTCTCCCCGCAGCCAGAGTTCCCGCGCCGCTTGTCTTTGGCAGATAACCCAACAAGCAAGTGAATGTCCCGCTCCGAATCTCAGGAAGTCTCTAAAACAATAAAAGAGATGGACGGAATCCGTTAGCAGAGCCTGCTCCCGGGGGAGGCGGCGCGGCTGCGCGCCCAGAGTAGCGCTCAGCGGTCCCGGCAGGTGCGGGGCAGTGGAGGGGCCCGGCGGTTCGCCCGGAGGACGGCCTCGGCCCCGCTCCGGCCAACGTCGCCCCCCCCTCCAAGAAACTTTTCTTTCACTCTGAGAGGCTCCGTGTTGCCATGAAAACGGATTTTCCAAGGGGCCCGACCCTCCCCTCAGGGGCATCGGACTGGAAAACCGAAATGGCCAGAGAGCAGAGACAAAAGGGGCCGCTAAGCGGGGGCCAGGAGCGAGAGAGCGGAGGCCAGTTCACCCCCTACGTCCCACACATACTCTCCACACCACCTTGTGCGAGCGCCTCCGCCAGGCTCAGGAGACCGGAGACTGACTGCTTGCCCGCCCTCCCGCAAACCCCCAAGAGCCTCACAGCCGAGTGCACCCTGCAGTCCTGAAGCCTGTCTCCCATGCCCGGGCCCCTGACCCACGCTCGGTCCTGGACGCACTGGCCCTCCTAGAGGAAAGTCTGGACAACCAGCGGCCAGTTTCAGGGAGAGCTTCTTGGAGACGCAGCCAGGAGCACTTCCAATGACCCTGGAGTCCCTAAGCCGGCCTGGGTAGCTGGTGGTGCCCTGTGTTCCTAGCGCTGGCAGCAGAAGCGGCCAGAAAACCTCGGTGCAGACAACGGGAAGCTTTGCAGGCTGGCCAGGGGATGGGGCGCCGGTCGGCCTTGACAGGGTTGCAAAGTTGTTTTCTAAATTCCGAAGGCGCCCCTCTGCCCCCTCCCCCCAATCTGCTCGCGTGCCC
>NW_016819405.1:165129-171539 GCF_001698545.2 Rhinopithecus bieti | reverse complement strand
GCCGCCGCCGCCTCGGGCTACGGGGGCATGGCGCCCTCAGCCACAGCCGCCGCGGCCGCCGCCTACGGGCAGCAGCCCGCCACCGCCGCGGCCGCAGCTGCGGCCGCAGCCGCCATGAGCCTGGGCCCCATGGGCTCGGTAGTGAAGTCTGAGCCCAGCTCGCCGCCGCCCGCCATCGCATCGCACTCTCAGCGCGCGTGCCTCGGCGACCTGCGCGACATGATCAGCATGTACCTGCCACCCGGCGGGGACGCGGCCGACGCCGCCTCTCCGCTGCCCGGCGGTCGCCTGCACGGCGTGCACCAGCACTACCAGGGCGCCGGGACTGCAGTCAACGGAACGGTGCCGCTGACCCACATCTGAGCACCGGCTTGCGCTCGTCCACCCTTGTTCCCCACCCCTACCCCCACCTCCCGCCCCGCACCCCCAAGTTGGGACGCCTTGTTTAGCTTTGCTTGCCTGGGACTGTTGCCTTGTACCGATGATGGGGAGGACTGAAAGTTTTGCTGTAGCTGTCGGGTTTTGTACAAAAGCAAAAATAAGTCAGGAGCAGCGAAAATGGGACTTCTAGAGAGCTCCCTTGTCCCACGCCGCTGCTCCTTCTTTCACCTTTGTAGACTGGGAATTGCTGTGTTATTTGCAAAGAAAAAACAGCCCTCCCACCCCCACTCCTCCTCCTGAGTTCCTGGGTTATTCTGTTACATTTGAAAATGTTGTCTTGTTAGTTTGCAGTTAGCCAAGGAGTGAATGGGAGAAACATAGTATCAGGTGAGGCTAGTTGGAGAACTGCAACGCCTACGCCCCCAGTCGTGTCGCGTCTGTTTTCCTCGTGGTTTTTTGGGGGCGCTGACCGCTCCAAGCGGCGCGGCAGCTAAAGCCAATGTTAATTTATAGCCAGGTGTGCGTGTGTCTCCCGCCTCGCCGCCCCTGGCCGCGGGACAGCTTCTGTCCAGTCATGTTGAGTTGGTGATTTCTGCCGTGATCTGTTTGATATTTCGTCGCGCTAATGTGTTCAGATTTCGTTTGGGTAGTGGGGAGGGGCTACTTTGTTTCAGGTTTTTCAAGCTTTTACTCTTAATTCCTAAATGAGAGATCAATAAATTTTATAACCAACATGATGGAGTCCTGATAATTTTGCGGCCCTGAAACTTTTTTGCAGGTTGGGGAGGGGACCAACACTCGGTTTTACAAGAGATCCCATCCTAGGGGCGGGGTGGGACCTGGGGGGAGACAAGCATAATCTGAAATGGTTTCCTTTTAACTACTGGCGATCCACCATACACTAGCTTCCAATATTCTCAACTGAAACTTGGAGCAGAAAGCGGCTTGTCTTCTAGGACCGTCTCCCGAGAGCGGGCACACGGTGGCTAAGGCGCAGAGCCCGCCGCCGCGCACTTGTTGATCGCAGTGAGCGTCTGCTGAAAGTGTCTGCTGCCTCAGCCACGCGAGGCGGGGCTGGAAAGGCGCGGCCGCTGAAACCGACCAAAAACGGGGCACTTTTACCTTTGTGCACTGGGGCGGGAAGACATTTGAGCCTAGCTGAAATATTTACAAAACGAAAACCCTTCGGAAATCTCGATGATCCTATTAAAAATAAATGGTTACAGGGATCCCCAGCAGGAAACAAATACATTTCAACCCTGGTAGCTGAACCGCCGAGTCAACATTCAGCGCTGGAAGATTTGGTATTAAAAAGTACTCCTTAGATTTTCAAAGATCTCCGAAACTCCTCCCAGGCGTTTTGTTTTTAACGTGTCAACTCAGTCCACAGATTTGTTTTCCAGAGAAGGCTCCTTTTCATCCAGAGTCTCGAGCCCGCTTTCTACTCCTTCCCCCCTCCCCACTTTCCTCCAGTTCCTGACCCTTGGCCATTCCACTGTGCCCCCGAAGGGCCTTTAGTTTCGCGCCCAGCCACACGGCCCCAGTGTATCTGTTTGGGGCCTAGGAAGAAAACAAATAGAACCAGTGTTTTTTTACCCCCTCCTCAGCTGTTTGAGGTGATTTCCTTAATCCCTTTAATCCTGTTACCTCGCTATCCCAGAATAACTAAACTCAGCCTTTCCAATAAGCTTGGCCTGGTGCACTGTTTTTATCCTCATCCACTACTGACCACAGGTTTCTTTGCTTGAGGTCTGCTGGGACCCTAGGCGACAGAGTCTCCCGTAAATTGGTCCGAATTCCACATTTCCAGCCGGCTTCCTTTGTGCGAGCCAGTCATTCACCTGCGGGCCGGGGAGGGCCTGGGGATGGGGTGGGGAGGGGCTTTCTGAGGCTTCGGGGTCGTGCCTGCTTTTACACATCACTGAGGATCCTGGAGACTAAACCCACTCCGCCTCTCCAAGAAAGGTTGGGTCTCCCTGGGAAGGCAGCACCAGCCCCCTAAGACATTTCCACTGCCACCCCTCACCCCCCCACTCCATCCCCTACTGTGCAGCATGGGGTAGGAGGGGGCCGGCGTTGATTTACAGACCCACACGCTTTGCCCTCCACCCAGTCCTCCTCCTGGTCCTGCCGCGCGTCCAGGCTCGGGCTCGGGCTGGGGCTCGGGTTCGGGTTCAATCTCTGCCTCGGTACCACTCCCCCTTCTCCCAATCCCGGGAACGCAGACCTCGCGCCCCTCCTGGCTGGTTGGTGCTTCAACCCTTGCTACTGTGATTGGAGCAAACCCGCAAGCTGCCTGGTCAGTGAGTCTCATCTCCCCTTGCCCCTCAACCCGGGTGCTCCAAAAACCCGGGGGCAAGAGGAAACTCTTCTGTCCTATCTATGCCCCCATCATATTTTCACCGTGTTTGGCCTTCAATAAAATACCTGTCCGTAGGTTACTCTGCGTTTCCAATTGCTAGCAATTGTGGACTCAAATTTGGTCTGAAATGACTCCAGGAAAGGGAGGATAAAAACAAGCAATTCGCCCCCACTGCGGGAGGCGGTGCCAACAGGGGAATAAACTCTGACACCGCTTCTTTCGAAGAGTCTATTGTGCTGCTGCCTTCTTAGAAGTGCCAGGGTCACCCTTTTAGCGTGTCTCACATACTGCTCACTCTCTCTCCAAACATCCATGGCTTTGTGCTTCACTTTGTCTGATTTCCAAATTGCCTTTAAGAGAAAAGATTTCATCAATCAGCACATTAGGAGGATTTAAATACAGATGAAAGATTTTTTTTTCTTTCCTTCAGCAATAGGGAAGAGAACTGAACTGAACTAGAATGAAACTTTCATCTTCTAGGCCAGAGTTTTCAAACTGGGGCCCCTCCCCCACTCCTCCTCCCTCATGTCTGTCAGGGGAACTGTACCTTAATCAGTTTTATACATTGGGGTTCTGATAAGGTTTAATTTATAACAAGGGTTCTGCTGCTTAAACAGCAACAATAATGAAATCTGGTCAAACTCCAATTCCTCCTCCCTCCTCTTCCTTGTTTTACATAGGAGGAAACTGGCCCCAAAAGGGGAAATGACGGTGCTCAAGGTTGCGTAGCTGGTTCTACCGCGGCGCAGTGGAACCACACTCCCAGGGCTGGGAGGGTACTCTCTCCTCTGCCGGCCACAAAACCAAGAAAGAAACCAGTGAAATCACAGCCCCAGCTGCCCCTCAAAGCCATAATCCAGCGGGGCCTCTAGAGAGAGGTAATTCCTGACACAGAGACACCTACTAGCCACCTCTTGGTGAATGAAAGTGATGTGGGAAGCACCAACTCCTTACCGAAGGAAAATGACTAGTCCATTTTGTAGCTTCTATGATAGGCGCAGAGCTACTTTTTGGTGGGAATTACCCTAGGAAGAGTTCTGGTTTCCTATCTTCTGACTATACAACTTCCTTCATTAATCCCCTTCTAGAAATCTAGGAGGGGTGAAGGTGGGGCTGAAAAGGCGCATCCAAAATGCAGCCAAAGATTTATAGCAAAGATATTTATCACAGCCCTTCTTATGCAAAAAAGTTCCAAACAGACCAAATGTCCAACAGATGGAGAAAGGTTAAGTAAAATGTTTTAAAACTCTACTTTGCAGATATGAATCATTTACAGAGAAATTTTTAATGACACAGGAAAAAGCTTAAAGCACAAAATGTAAACAGCAAGGTACACAGAACTATATTCAGTGTATATGACCTTGACTATTTAAAAATAAGTATATTTGACTGGAGAGACATGCAAAAATGCAGGGTAGTGTTATGAATACTGGTTAGTCATTCTTCTTGTATTTTCCAACTTTCTCTAATAAGATTGCATTCCTGTTATCACTAGAAAAGGCAGGTTTAAAATATATTCTCTCCCTATCACAAATACAAAATTGTGTCTTCTTGTGAAAGAGAAAAGTTCAAGCCTTTCCTTCAGCTATTTTGGGGCAAGGAGGGGGCAGGGAGCCCCAGGAGCAGTAATCCTCTAGCTTTTCTCCAGGTTGGGGCCTGCAGTTAACACAAGCAGGACAAGCACACCAGAGCAACCCCCTGCCAATTCCCCTCCTCAGTAAGCAGGAGCAGGATCAGATTAGTGAGCAGCTCCCTCATTCTTCAGACCCACTCACTGGAGAAAAAGACCTCCTTGGGCGCCAAGCTGAACAGCCTGGGCTGCGGGGAGCTGGGGCCACTGAGGAACCAGAAGGCGCTTAAATGCAGGGGCCCGATCAACCCTCACTGCCCTCTTGAGAAGGGGGCAGAGAGCAAGCCCAGGGATGGGTTCCCAGGTCAGGCAGAGGAGAGGTTAGGTGGGCACCAACCAGCTGAGTGGAATACACACAACATCCTGTGTCTCTCCTTTCCATCGTCACCATCCTCATCCACACCACCAGTGTCATTTCTTGTTGGACCTCTGCCATGGCCTTCTTCTACCTGTTCTCACTGCTTCTACTCGGCCTGCTTCAACCCATTTTCCCTAGAACATTCACTCCACTTGCCCAACATAAATCCTTTCATTGTTAACTTTTTAAAGAACTTTCTGGTGGCTTCCTATTGATTGTGCTTTAAAAAATATCCCAACTCTCAAAAGCATTGCCTGATCCAGCTCTTGCCTACCTCTCTGGGTTCACCTCCTTGGACCTCTTACTCTTCCTTCACTCAACCTCAGCCTGGATTCCTTTTGAGAAATGTTTGTTGAATAAATAGATTATGGTTTGTGTTAGTTTCACACGTTAACACATTTTAAAGTCCAGTAATTGTCTTAAATAAAGATTATTATGCACAGTACATATTTTACTTTTTGCATCTGTAGGATTTCCCCCAAATCCACACACCAAGCACGGATTTCCTAACAATTACATCTATTGGCAAAAATGCATGGTTTCTTGCCTCAGGGCTTTTGAACTTGCTATTTCCTCTACCTAGAATGTTCTTTTCCAAGCTTGTTTCTCAAATAGTCCAGTGTCCTTCCGAACATCCCAGTTCACGCACCACTTTTTTTTTTCTTTATAGAGATGAGGCCTCACTATGTTGTCCAGGGTGGTCTTGAACTCCTGGGCTCAAGCACTCCTCCTGCCTCAGCTTCCCAAAGTGCTGAAATTACAGGTGTGAACCTCCACACTCAGCCACTTTTTCTTTTCTTATTTTTGGAGAGACAGGGTCTTGCTATGTGGCCCAAGTTGGTTTCCAACTCTTGGACATAAACAATCCTCCAACCTCAGCCTTCCAAAATTCTGAGATTACAGGCATGAGGCATGATGCCTATCCCTAGCACCACTTCTTTTAGAAAGGTTTTCATGGTGCCCTTCTCCAGAATAGGACAGATCTCCTTGTTATAAGCTGTCATAGCTCTGGGTGCCTTTCCAAGCACTGATTCCAGTGATCATTTTAATTAATTGTATGATTCTGCCTCTTGTCTGCTTTCTAGGCTGTGAGTTCCATGAAGGCAAAGACCGTGCCTACTCTTCACCAATACTCAGCACAATGCCTGTTTTATAGGAGGCTTTCAGAATATTCATGAGTGTTTATTGCATGTTTAGGAATGGGTACCCTGGGGACTTGAAGCCAATAGGATCAGTGAAAATCAAGATTGAATTTATAATTTTTTGTCTCCATCTCTTACCAGCTGTGGGCTCTTGAGGACATCACTTACTCTGAGCCTCAATTTGTTGAAATGTCAAGTGGGGACAACAATGTGTCCAGTTTGTGGTTAAGGATTCAATAAAAAACAGTGCTTTGGCTGGGCAAGGTGGCTCATGCCTGTGATCCCCGCACTTTGGGAGGCCGAGGCGGGCGGATCACGAGGTCAGGAGATCGAGACCATCCTGGCTAACACGGTGAAACCCCGTCTCTACTAAAAAAACAAAAATTAGCCAAGCGTGGTCCTGTAGTCCCAGCTACTTGGGAGGCTGAGGCAGGGAATGGTGTGAACCTGGGAAGTGGAGCTTGCAGTGAGCCGAGATGGCACCACTGCACTCCAGCCGGGGTGACAGACCGAGACTCCGTCTCAAAAAAAAAAAAA
>NW_016819405.1:73840-162176 GCF_001698545.2 Rhinopithecus bieti | reverse complement strand
AAAAAAAAAAAAAAAAAATTAAAATTAAAAAAAAAAACAAAAAACAACAACAAAAAAAACAGTGCTTTGAGGGCTAAGCACAGTGCCTAGAGGCACACATTGTGCAGTATGTGTTAGTTATTATTCTCTTTGTAAATTTGAAAAAAAAAAAAAAAACACCTTTTTTTAGGGACAGGATCTCGCTATGTTGCCAGGCTAGAGTGCAGTGACTATTTACAGATTCCATCATAGTACACTGCAGCCTCAAACTCCTGGGCTCAAGCAATCCTCCTGCCTCAGCCTCCTGAGTAGCTGGGACCACAGGCACATGCCACCACATTTGGCTTATGTAAGCTATTATGATCACTTTCTCAATAGCCTCTGTTGACCTTTCAGAAAAGAGGGAGTGTTCTCTGGTCAGATTGTGTACTTCCCACCATGAGTGATGCTTCTCATTGCTGAGGCTAGTTCTTGATATAAAAGAAGGCACAATCAGTCTTCACCGTTAATAATGAAAAGAAAGCCATATGACACCAAAAGCATAAACAGACACACAAAATAAATAAATTGAACTTCATAAAATTAAAATGTTTTGCTTCAAAGAACACCATCAAGAAAGTGAAAACAACCTGCAGAATTGAAAAAAATATGCAAATCATATATCTGATCAGGGGTTTATGTCTAGACTATACAAAAACTCTTGAAACTAAATAATACAAACACAACTCAATTAAAAATGGGCAGAGGACTTGAGTAGACATTTTTTTTCCCAAGGAAAATGTACAGATGGACAATAAGCCTATGAAAAGATGCTAAACATCATTAGTCATCAGGGAAATGCATATCAAAACCACAATGAGATACCACTCACAAATAACATGGTTATTATAATAACAATTTAAAAGTAGACAGTAACAAGTGTTGCCAAAGATGTGGAAAAATTGGAATCTTTATTCAATGCTAGTGAGAGTGCAAAACTCTTTGAAACAAGTCCAGCAGTACTTTAAAAGGTTCAGCATTGATTTACCATATGACCCAGCAATTCCACTCTAAGAAATATCCAAGAAAAATGAAAACATATTTTCACGCAAAAATCTGGAAACTAATGTTAGTAACAGCACTATTCATAACAGTCCAAAGTAGAAACAACCTAAATGTTGATTACGTGATTAATAGGTAAATAAAATTCAATATATCCATACAATGAATAGTATTCTGCAATGAAAAGAAATCGAGTACTAGTATATACAGGGGCTAGTATACACACACATATTTCATTGTTCTGTCAGCTGAGAGGACCTGGAAGCAAAGACATCCCAGTTACAGTGAATACACCCAGTGCCCAGATCTTAGTTTATAATATTATTCTTCAATAAAAGGAACCAGGGATCTTTGGGAAAATGACTGATTCTAGGACTGGGGCCAGAAATATACAAAATAAGCCTGTTGCATCTTGCAGTGATGGAAAGTAAGGAAAGGAAAAAGAGAGAGACAGACAGACAGACAGAGAGAGAGAGACAAACAGGGAGAGGGAGAGAGAAGGCAAACTACAATGATGCTCTGTGTCAAAGGAACACGGTAGCCAATTAAAATAGCTCCCAGTGACCAAACTGGAACAATTTGAGAAACAAAATGAATAAAGCAGTATCGGATTATAACCTAAAGTATTAAAAATGCGTGTATCCACACTGATATAAATAAACAAGAAAATAAATAAATGAGAGGAGAGGAAGAGACAAATCTGTGCAGAAGAAGTCCAAGTAATTTATGTAGATACTCTGGATCAGGGTAGTGGAGCACAACTCCCTATGCCTTAAGTGTGGGCTACTCACAGTGAGTACCTTCCAAAGAGTACTGTATGGAAAAGAGGCAAAAAGGATAACTGCAGTGGGGAAACCCAACAAACCCTATCAAATCCAGATTATCAAGGTCAACATCAACAGTCATAAATCATGTTGATAGTATGTAGCCTTGATATGATGTGATGAGAATGGCACTTTACCTCTGCAGTCTTCCTCCCCAAAACAATAATCCCAGTCTAATCATGAGAAAAGCATCAGACAAATTCTAGTTGAGGGACATTCTACAAAACACCTGACCAGCAATCCTCAAAACTGTCAAGGTCATCAAAAACAACAAAAGACTAGGAAACAGCCACGGGTAGCCTAAGCAGACTTGACTACTATCGTAATGTAAATGTATTATGGTATTCTGATAGGATCCTGGAAAAGAAAAAGGACTTTAGGGAAAACCTGAGGAAATCTGAATAAAGTATGGAGTTATATAGCAGTAACATATCAGTATTGGTTCATTAATTATAACATATGTACCATACTAATGTAAGACGTTAATTATAAGGGAAACGGGATATGGCATTATATGGGAACTCTCTGTACAATCTTCCCAATTTTTCTGTAATTCCAAAACTGTTCTGAAAAGTAAAGTTTATTCTTTATTTTTTTGAGACAGGGTCTCCTTCTGTCACCCGGGGTGGAGTGCAGTGGCACGATCTCGGCTCACTGTAACCTCCACCTCGGGGGTTCAAATGATTCTCCTGTCTCAGCCTCCCTGGTAGCTGGGACTACAGACATGCACCACCATGCCCAGCTGATTTTGTATTTTAGTAGATACGGATTTTGCCATGTTGGCCAGGCTGGTGTCAAATTCCTGGCCTCAAGTGATCTGCCCACCTTGGTCTCCCAAAGTGCTAGGATTACAGGTGTGAGCCACCGTGCGTGGCTTAATTTTATTTTTTGAGACTGAGTCTTACTCTGTCTCCCAGGCTGGAGTGTAGTGGCTCCATCACTGCTCACTGCAGCCTCAACCTCCCAACCTCCTGGGCTCAGGTGCTTCTCCTGCCTGAGCCTCCCAAGTAGCTGAGACTACAGGCATGTTCCACCACGTCTAGCTAATGTTTTTTATTTATTCTTCATAGAGATGAAGTCTCACTATGTTGCCCAGGCTGGTCTTGAACTCCTGGGCCCAAGCAATCTTTCCACCTCGGCCTTCAACGTGCTGGGATTACAGGTGTGAACCACCATGCCCAGACAAGTTGTTTTTTGAAAAATAAATGATGAACATCGATGAACCTTGAAAACATTAACAAGTGAAAGAAGCCAACTGTAAAAGATTACATATTGTATGATTCAATTTGTATGAATATCCAGAATACGCACATCTATAGAAACAGAAATTAGATTAGTGGTTGCCTATGGCTGGAGGGGTTGGGAGGAAATAGAGAGTTACTGCTAATGTGTATAGGGTTTCTTTTTTGCATGGTGAAAATGTTCTAAAATTGATTGGGATGATGGTTGCACCACTGCAAATATTCTAAAATCCATTAATTTTAAATTTTACATGGATGAATTTTATGGTATTAAATTATATTCAATAAAGTGGCAATTTGAATTTAAAAAAACACCTGGGGCTCTGGTGGCTGATACTAGGAGAGGTGTTTGAGAGAAACCTGTCCAGCGCTAGGGACTATTGTACTAACCAGCTGCTACCTCAATCCAAATGCATTCTGCTAGCCTAGTCTGTTAGAACAGGAAAAGTCCTCAGAAATCACCTAATCCAGCACTCTCACTTTACAAACAGGGAAACTGAAGCCCGGAGAGAGACAGGCATAACAAGGTCACATAGCTTGTTAATGCCAGAGTCAGCGAACTAGACCTTGGGTATTCTCCCTCCCTGTTCAATGATTTTTACAACTACCCTCAACCTGCCTTTAATAAGGCTGAATGTGTTCTTTCCACCTCCACCAGAAACACTTTCTCAGTTTGAGGGTGTATAGAAAAGGACAAAACATTCCCAAAAGAAAAACAAAGTAATATTTTAGTTACCTAAAAGGTCCAGATTTCAAAGGTGGGTTTTTCCTTTTTGTTTTTTTTTGTTGTTTGTGTAGCAACTCTCCTTCAAAAATTTGAAAAGTGGAGAACTCTGTATTAAATAAGAATTCTTCATTGACCAAAAAGGGTCTATTTAAAGACAGGAGTAATTAAGAGCTTGTTTCTTTTTAAAGTATGTATTCTCTATGAAATATGTCAATCAAATGTAACTGAAGTTTAAATTACCATGTTTTACTCTTATGTTGTATTAACTGATGACAAATATGTTTTTTATATGTGGATCTTGGCAATCCCCGATGAGCAAAAATAAAAAATGTATCATACTTATTAAACAGTATTCAAAACATTTACTGAACTTCAGTTTTATCTAAACATGAAAACTTCAAGGACTTTTGAAATATGTTAAAAAGCTTTGCTAATGCCCATGATTTATTTACTCTATAAACACTTTGGAGGCAACCTATGTGTCAGGAAGTGTGCAACGATCTGGGAACAAAAGGAAGTTATGTGGCTCACAATGTAGGTTTGGAGAGAGAAGGTCAACAGGTCTCATTCTTGAGACAAAATGAAATGGGAACCATTTCATAGTAGAGCCAGGGTTCATGAGAGAGTCAAAGAAGGGGCTTCCTGGAGAAGAGAATATTTAAGCTGAGCCTTATAGTATACATAGAAATTTCACAGGAAAAGAAGGGGTGGTGGGCATTCCGGGCTGATAGAACAGCATGCAAAAAACATAGCCATCTATCTTGGAGTCAGGGAACTTTATGTGGTTAAAGAACATGGCTTTGGAGGGAGCAGATAGAGTGACGTCACGGGAAATGAGGCTGGAGAGGTAGAAAAGGTCACATTCGTGGGCCTTGAATGTCATGCTAAGGGGTTGTGACTTGATTCTGTACTCAGTGGAAACCATGAAATGATTTTGGTCAGTGCTTTATAAAGATCAAGCTGACTACGGTGTGAAGGACAGATTGGAAAAGGAAGAGGCGAGAGGCAGAGAGAATAGCCAAGATGCTGTCTGATTTTGGATAAGGCAAGAAAGCAATCTCTAACTGAGTCCAGTAGCAATGAGCATGGGAAGTGGTAAGATCAAGAGGTAGGTAAGCAGGGTGAGTCTCTTCTTCACCCTGGCTGGGGGTGACTAGAGACAGAGGTAGCATGAACAGACATAGCACAAGAAAAGGAGTTTAAGTTCTTAACTTTTTTTTTTTTTTGAGACAGAGTCACACTCTTGTCACCCAGGCTGGAGGGCAGTGGCACAATCTCGGCTCACTGCCACCTCTGACGCCCGAGTTCAAGAAATTCTCCCTCAGCCTCCCGAGTAGCTGGGATTACAGGCGCCCACCACCTTGCCCAGCTAATTTTTGTAATTTTTGTTTCACCATGTTGGCCAGGCTGTTCTCGAACCCCTGACCTCGTGATCTGCCCGCCTCGGCCTCCCAAAGTGCTGGCATTACAGGCATGAGCCACCGCGCCTGGCCAGTTCTTAAACTTTTAAAGTGAAAAGAATGGATTTTGATATGTGACTTTAGTTTGGTACTATATGTTTCCATGTATAATCACATTAATATCTACATCACTTTTGTTCAAATGAACCATTGCCCCATCAAATTTAATGTGGTTTTGTAAGTTAATAAAAACATATTCCATCTACTAGCATTGCTCAATTGAAAATGATTCTATTTGTTGCTTTATTAATTGTGCAATTGAAATGCCATTATTTGCAAGTAGATAGTTCCAAACATTCAGAATTGGTCTGTGCATTCTTTTCTGAGAAGACCTCTAAGGTGCTTTCTAACTTTAAGATTCTTCTATGAGACTCTATGTGCAGGAACAGGATATCTGTAATGTCAAAAGCCCCAAGCAGCTCAGCAAAATTGGAATAGTAACAAACTTCTGTGCTCACACCCTGGGTAGGATAATGTTGTCAACACTTCCAGCAGAGTTGATAGAGCTGTCTTTCAGTCTGTCTGCAGGCTCTGTTTACATTCTGCAGGTTAGCTAGAAACAGACTCACAACTACCAACCCCTGATAAAGATCTCTGGGTCAACTTGACATCTTCTAGACTCTTCATGTACTGTGTTTCTTCTAACAAGCTCTCCTGCTATGCCACATTATATAATTTCTTTGGGAAGAATAATTTAGGCTGAGTGTGTAAACAACATATGAACTCTCGAGATGTTGCCAATAATTACAAGCAACAGAAATCAACAGCAGATTTATGCAGCACTCTTAAAAAGGGAACTTGTCCAATTTGGAGAGGGCTCAGGTTAATCTGAAAGGTGAAGAGACTCACTCATATTTGGAGCCTTTAGTGAGGTAAAATGAAAACCCAAATATGGCTGCAAAGATAAGGAAATTCTTTTTTAGGATGCGATGTAGTTGCTTAGGAGAAGATATACATACATAGTACACACAAAAACACATACATACAATAACACTACTTTGATGAAACGTTGAGGATCTACAGGACTTCAGTGTTGCACTTCCTAAGCCACCTCTACATTAATACTCCTAAATGTCCAGTCCATATGATTCTCCTAAACCTCCGCCCTTTGAATCCAGCTGCCTCCTAAGTATATTTCCAGGGGTGTCCCACAGGCCCTCAAACTTTGGCCAGCAAACTAGTGTATCATATTCCTCCCCAAAGCGACACCTCCTACTTTATTTTCCATTTTAATTAAACAGCATCGATGTCTGCCTAGATATCTGTTTAATTCTCACACACCAACCCAGCTTGTTCACATTTTCAGAATTCATCTGCTTATCATTGCCACTGCCTTATTGGGGCTTATGTTACTTATCTATTGCTGTGTAAGAAATTATCTCAAATGTTGGCAGTATAAAACAACAGATACCCTACTTGTTAATTCCAGTTTCTGTGGCTCAGGAATCTTGGTGTGGCCCACCCGGTTCAGGATCTCTTACAAGGACGCAGTCAAGGAGTTAGCCAGGACTGCAGTTATCTCAAGGTTCCATTGGGGTAGGATGCATTTCCCAGGTCACTGATGTGGCTGTCGGCCTGCCTCAGAACATTTACTTCCCAGTTCACTCAAGTGGCTGGTCGGCAGGCCTCTGGGTCTAGCTGGGTTTTGGCCAGAGACATAAGCCACTTGCCATCTGAACTTCTCCATAGGGCTGCTCACGACATGGCAGCTGGTTTTGGAAGTCATAGCTTTTCTGTAACCTAATCTCAGAAGAGACATCCATCACCTTTACTGTATTCTGTTTATAGGAGTGAGACATTAGGTGCAGGCCACACTCAAGGGGAGGGGAATAAACAGGGGCCTGAATGTCAGCAGGCAGAGATCATTAGAAACCAACCTAAAGCCTTTCAACCAGAAGGTCCTTATCTTTGGCTGGAATGTAATGCAGGCACTAGCATCCCACTGGCCTCCAGGGTTCCAGGGTCACCTTGCTCCAGGTCATCTTTCATATTGAAACTGGAGCAGTTTTCTTATGAAAACAATCTGATTATATGATGCTGCTGCTAAAAACCAACTCTGTTGGCAACCTGTGCTACCCACAGGACAAAATACAAGATCCTTGGCAAGCCATCCAAGGCCCTCCGTGATCTGTTTCTGACTTCTTAGTTCCTTGGTCTTGTTTCATATCAACACACTCTTCCTCTAGAGCAATACCAAATTTCCCATGATTCCCAGGTTCCCTGAAACAAACCAGGTTCTTCTAGGTCCTTCGACAATTTCAGAGGCAGTGAAGAGTGTTTGTTCCTCTGGCTGCCTGGTCTTGTTTTCTGCCTCTCATCCTTCGAGGCACAGCTTCAGTGGCACCTCCTTTCAGATTCTTACCCTGACTATCCCTGTCTTTGTGCCTCCCAAGCTCTTTGTATGTAGTTCCATTTGAGGAATTTACACAGTGCCTGGCATACATGATGAGACACTTGATGCCACTTTGTCATTTTCTTGAATAAAACCAAATAGAGCTAGAGCTGTACAAAAGAAAAAAAAAGGCATAGAATATTGAAGTTCAAATGAGGTAGGACTTGGAGGGCTTGAGAGGAGAAAAGAAAGCATTTGTCTGAGGTTACACTGCTTTTCAGTGACTGAGTTGGAACAACTAACAAGCTTAGCCAGACCTCCTTCCATCAACTCAAGTGCTCTTGCTACTCCTACCAAAGTACCTTCACTGCTTTTAGGCTCCCTGTTGCCCCCTAAAATCTATGATTCACCAAAGGTAGGAAAACTGAAGTTTAAAATAAGCCTGCAGGTGATGCTTCTCCATTCCTATTAGAATCAGCATGAGTCCTATTATTATCTCCATCTTGTGTGTACATAGACTTCCTGCATGATAAGGTGGCGAGAATCACATTCTAATTTGGGGTAAAGAAATCAGAAGAAATTCCATCCACTTTTCAGTTTTTGTTGGAGGGCTGAATTTGTTTGCAGGAGTTTATGGTCCTGGAGGACCACTCTTGGGCCTCCTCCAGTAACTGCATTCTTCTCCATTTTCTGTAGGTTCGCTCAGCATTCTCCTTTCTGGATACATGGATTTCCATTTCCAGAGCTACAAGCTTCAGGAAATGTATGGACAGCAGAAGGTTCTCCTTTCCTTCTTCTTCCTTTTCTACTGAATAAGTCCTTAACATACGAAAAAGAGCTGTCCTAGAGATAACAAGGACTTGCAGCATGTGATGCCTGAATAGCTACAGCAGCAAGGACAATTCCAGTGACAGCGCAGGCTCTGAAATCAGCAAGAATGAGGAATCTGACAGGAGGTGCTGAGGAGGAATATGCTGCAACAGCTCACGAGGTGCTGATGGCGGGAGGGCTGTGGCAGGGCAGCTGGTTGTGTGTTAAAATCCCAAAGATATGGTGAGGTTCTTGCTAGATATTGTGTACTTTCAGTGGGGAGAGGAAAGAATTAGGGCTCACATTGTGAAGCCAGTAAGTCTTTCAGAGCTTGGCCAGTGCAACCAGTTGGATTTTAAATTTCAGCTTCTACCCAGGTCCATAGCTTAGCTTGCTTTCATTTGTGAACCTCTCTTAGACTCAAGTACCTCTTCTGCAAAATGGGAATAATAGCAGCACTTACTTTATAGCATTGCTCTAAGTTTAACTAGGAGAATGTATATAAGGGGCTTGTCACTCAATACAGGGAAAATATTAACTTTATTATTATGATCCTGGAAGAATCCAAAACTCCACATTCCAAATGAACATTAGACTATGACCTCTAATAAATCAACCCATGTAATTTCTCAAGACAAATAATATCCAAGGTCACACAGGTAGTAAGCAGAGGCTTCGCAAGAACCTCTGTGACCTTGGATATTATTTCCTAAGCTCTCTGAGCCTCCAATTTCCTTATCTGTAAAATGGGGACAATAATGGTATTGACTTTACAGAGTTGTAGAAAAGATTAAATAAAAGATTTAGCAATGCCTGGCATATACTCTTAATATTATTGTAGACACAGCCTTTCGATAGCTTTATGCAATCCAGGTTTACTTTCCTGCTGTAGTGGAAAGAGCACAGGCTTTGCAATTGGTCCAATATGAGTTTGAGATGCTTAGAGTGTAGATTCCAGAGTCTAGTGCCTGGGTTTCAAGTCCAGCCCCATCAGTAACTGTGTGACCTTGGGCAAGAACTTTAACTAGGAGTCAAAGATTTATCATAGATTCTTTGCTTACATTTCAATAGCACACACAAACTATTACATTTTCTTGGGTCTGAATTGAAATCTTAGCGGTATATTTATTTTCAGAGGTAGTTTCCATAATTTTGTAGCCTTTTAGAAGCCTCTGTATATTATGTTGACCTTTCTATTCTTCAGCTTCCCCATCTGCAAAATGCTGATTATAATGGCACATACCTCTGAGTTCTGTTGCGACCATCTACCCGAAATTTGGTCCAATGTCAAGACTGATGATGCCAAACACAAACAAAAAGTGTATGAAATGGTTTGTTAATTGCATAATTGGGGCTCTCCAAGGGAGAGCAGGGCAGGCATCCCAAGCCAGCCCAAAACTGGCTTAAGAGAGCCAGAAAAGGAGTTTGGACAGGGGGTTTTATTGTGGCCAGGAGGTAGGACTAGGGTATGGGTTCTCACACATGGTCAGGGGCTTATGTGGTTTGAATCCTGCCAGCACTAAAGGAGGTAGTGCCCAAGCTTTCTTAAAAGCTTGCTCAGATGTCAGATGTGGGGAACAATGGGAAGAGGGGACTGGGGCTTAAAAGCTGCCAGCGGTCAAACATCAAAAAATCGGATCAGACTCATTACATGTTGTGACCCAATAAATGAGATAACGCACATAAAGTACTTAATGAATAGTGGCTGTTATTATTTGAACCACAAGTCTTGATAAAGTCATTGGCTGCTTTATTGCAAATCTGTGAATCTGTGACTTCTTAATGTTCAGGGGTTCTGTCGTGTAGTGGAAAGAATACTTAATGAATAGGCCACTGGGTAACCTGAGGTCTACCCTTCATTAGTCCTTGTTAACTTCCCCTCTGGGCCTCAGGTATAAAATAAAGGGGTAGGGCAAGATGTCCTAGAAGGCTCCCTGAGGGCCTAATAAGGTCTGAAAGGCACGATGGTTGGCTCATTCATTAAGTGCTATTGCTGCAGAATGAAGAACCACTGGCATTCCTTTTCAGTCCACTTTCCACTGTTCCATATGTTGTTACACTCTATACTATTTGACTCTTTAAGGCAGATTTAAACCACTAGAGTAAAGAAGCAAACAAACAATTAACTGAGAATATGAGTTCTAGGTTAAGTCTTTTTTTTTTGAAACAGAGTTTCACTCTTGTTGCCCAGGCAATGGCGTGATCTCGGTTCACCATAACCTCCACCTCCCTGGTTCAAGAGATTCTCCTGCCTCAGCTTCCCGAGTAGCTGGAATTACAGGCATGCACCACCACACCCGGCTAATTTTGTATTTTTAGTAGAGACAGGGTTTCTCCATGTTGGTCAGACTGGTCTTGAACTCCCAACCTCAGGTGATCCGCCTACCTCGGCCTCCCAAAGTGCTGGGATTACAGGCTCAAGTCCCTGCTCCTGGCCTTAGGTTAAGTTTTACTAGATCAACAGTTGTTCCATAACTTTCCCACAGTCTGAAAAAAACAATGCTGCACATCAACCCTGTCTGCAATAACTTTGATTTTTCCATTCTTACAAAGCATTCTCTTTTTTGACTTTATTGTAAAGACATATCCATTAAAATATACATTTGAGATGAAAAGGATGGGCAAAATGGGAAAGAAAATTACTAGAGATAAAGAAAATTTGGAAAAATAGTTTCCAGAAATCAGAAGATCTTACTTCTATCTTAAGAATGTTTCCACTGGTGAGCAAGCCAGCATTACTGTGTCTGGAGGGGGTATGGTTTGCAGGACAAGACACAGAACTACAGCATGTCTTTGACGAACATTTGTCAGGGACAAATGAGGTCGAAAGACAGTTTCCCAGGGAATTGTAACTTGTTTGCTCTGAGCAATTCCTAATGTCTAAACTCTCGGATGTCCCTCAACTCAGCCATGCATAAGAACATTCTTGTCGACAGTGAGTTTCAATCTACTTTTGATCACTTTCTTCAAGCCTGTCAACACTTCAATTGCAGCTCATTTGGGGAGGGTGGAAGGGCCTAGACTATGAAAAGAGCACAGCAGACTAGGAGGTAAGCCATTCTCAAGAGGACATTGCCCAGGGTTGTGCTTGCTTAAAAATGTGATGGTCAGGTCTGCTTTAGTAAGAGCCACTCTTCTTGGCTTCTTTGGCTCTAGGTATGTCACAGGGCATCTCTATGTCCTTTCTGATAAAAGATGTGCCTCATGGAAAGTTTCCATCCATTTTTACTGAATCTTACATTATATACATATTTCCTAGAGGAGATGCTCTACTATTTCCACATGTTGAGGCATATGATGTGCCATGGATCTCATTCATGTCACATTTGAGTGTCCCAGCCAAATGGATGCTCAGCTTGGAGGCCTCCCGGGATGAACAGATCACTACCTTGGGGGGCAAAGTGGCCCCTGTTTGAAAAGCTCTTACTATTCTGTTTTGCACCTGCCACCCGTTCCTCCTAGCGGGGACTTACAGAGTTTCCTCTCTATTTATCCTAGGACAGCATTGTGCACTAATTTTGCTCATCTCCAAGCCAATCACTCTCACTTCCTTCAACTTTTTCTCATTTGGAAGGTTCTAGGTGCTCTTCAAACTTCTTGTGTCTCTCCTGAGAAAATTTTGCAATATTTCTTCATCCATTAGTACAGCGTAGCAGCCAGAAGTGAACACTGGGTGGGGTTTGAATAGGGCAGAGCAGGGCAGGACTCACTTTCCCACACTGAAGAGCAAGTTTCACCAGCCCAGAAGTCTATGAGCAGGTACATTACACTGTTGACTCACAACAAATTTCATATTGATTAATTTAGCAACTCAGTCCCACTTCATTGTCAGGTCCTGATTCTGTCATCCAACATATTCTTCCCAGCTGCTATTCTATGGAGGTAGCTTGGCCCAATTTTATAATTAATATAAATTTATGTATAATATAATTTCACATATTATATATAATTTGGGTTATATCTTTATAAAATACACATTTTGAATATTTATCATATATATGGGAGTGTTTGTGTGTGTGTATCTATCTATCCATATATGAAGGTTGAACATTTATCATATATATGGGAGTGTGTGTATACATATATTATAAATATATATTTATGTATATATAAAATCAAACTGATGGCCACATATATATATACACACATATATAAAATCATATATATATGTAATCAAACTGATTGCCACTTACAATTTTTTTTAAGACAGATTTTCACTCTTGTTGCCCAGGCTGGAGTGCAGTGGCGCCATCTCGGCTCACTGCAAGCTCCACCTCCCGGATTCACGCCATTCTCCTGCCTCGACCTCCCGAGTAGCTGGGACTACAGGCGCCCGCCACCACACCCGGCTAATTCTTTGTATTTTTAGTAGAGACGGGGTTTCACCGTGTTAGCCGAGATGGTCTCGGTCTCCTGATCTCGTGATCCACCCGCCTCCGCCTCCCAAAGTGATGGGATTACAGGCGTGAGCCACCGAACCCGGTCGTAAGTTCTTTTCAGGGAAGGATTCTAAAAGGAAGGAGAAAGGAAAAAGTTAGCTTCTTTTATAGTTATACCTAGACCCTAGAGAGCTATTGGGGAACATCCAGCAAGAATAGAATAAGAACTCCAGTATTGCCTCTAAGCCCACAGCCACTGAGCTCAGCTTCATTTGTTGTGTTCTAATAAAACTCAGGACCAGATCGAGATCCGGACAGACATGGCTGCCTGCTGTGGATGATGATTTTAAGATCTTGAAAGCTCATGAAATTCCAGCATTTGATCTCCACAGGGACTATTAAACTGAACAAGCTACAATATTTTTGGTCACAAATATTAGCAAGACATTCCAAGTTGCAGTACAAGGAAAACTACTTACTAAAAGTGTTGCTTCTCAGTGACATCCTTTGACTACTTTACCAGTAGTTGCCAGATTCCAAGATCCCCTACTCTTGTGATTCGCTGACCATGGAATTTGTTCAGTCTTTAAATTGTGCCTAAGCATACAGAAAACAGGGTTTCTTCTTTCTTTTTCTTTTTTCTTTCTTTCTTTCTTTTTTGTTGCGATCGGGTGTTACCCTGTCACTCAGGCTGTAGTGCAATGGCCTAATCACAGCTCACCGCAGCCTCAAACTCTTGGGCTCGAGTAATCCTCCCACCTCAGTCTCCCAAGTAGCTGGGACTACAGGAACACCCCACCATGCTGGGCTAATAATTTTCTAGTTTTATGTAGAGACGGAGTCTCCCCATGTTACCTTTTTTTGTTTGTTTGTTTGTTTGTTTGTTTTTGTTTTTTGTTAAATGTAATGGCTTAGGTTATACACCCTGATCAAAAAAGCATTTTGTTTTTTTCAGATGGAGTTTCGCTCTTGTTGCCCAGGCTGGAGTGCAATGGCACGATCTTGGCTCACCGCAAACTCTGCCTCCCGGGTTCAAACGATTCTCCTGCCTCAGCCTCCCGAGTCGCTGGGATTACCGGCGCCCGCCAACCACACCAGGCTAATTTTGTATTTTTAGTAGAGACGGGGTTTCTCCATGTTGGTCAGGCTGGTCTCAAACTCCTGAACTCAGGCGATCTGCCTGCCTTGGCCTTCCGAAGTGCTGGGATTACAGGCGTGAGCCACCACACCTGGCCCAAAAAAGCATTTTTATCCACCAAAGTACATAAATAAAAAGATACAGACACACACACTCATAGAATTTCAAGAAAGGGCCGATGTCATATTCTAGTCCAAACCCCACATCTTTCAGATGAAAATGCAAGCCCAGAAAGGAGAAGGAGTTTCAGCAAAGCCACACCAGGAGTTAGTGGTGGAGCGTGGACTACAACGTGGGGCTTTTGGTTGCCAGCTTAGTGTCCTTGCCTCCATACAATACTAAAAAATAATTTAAAATAAACCTATCACGTATCCATGTTGATGACTGAGGGAACCCTGCTAATGAGTACTGGTATTTTATCAAGAGTGAGAAGCACCACTTTCTTTCCCCTTCCTTTACTGTGGGAAAACTAAATATTCTTCAGAACTTGTTTTGAGATACATTCATCCACTCATGAAAATACATTTCCACATAAATTTAAAAATTCAAATATATATATATGCACAATGAGTACTTCTTAAGCACCCACTGTGTATACATAGAGAAGTAGAGTAACACACGTAACTCCGGTCCTGGGTCAAACACTCACTTGCATTCTGCAGAGAATGAATTTGAATCTTTGCTTCAAAACTGTGATTACCATTTACATAGCTTTATGTTACAATTAATGGAATCCATACAACAATATATCATAATAATGTTATCTAGTATAAATCAAAAGAATTAAAACATTTAACCCAGATTTTTGTCTAAACAGAACTGAAGAGTGGTGTTAAATTCCCTAGCTTTGTGTTCAATTGATTTCCCGGCATGCCTTTTCTTAGTTGGGGATGTTTACTGACCCCAAAATGGCTCTGGACATCTCACCCGTCTGTTGGACTAAAGAAATGTAAGTGGCCAGCAAAAACTTAGCAGTCAGCCAGAAGTACTTCTCATTAGAGAACTAAGGAAATGTCTAGTTAACAAAGCACTTTTCCCTCACATTGTTTAGTTTCCTACCAGCAGCTACTGAGCATGCTTAAACCATCTCCACAAATGCCTATTTTCTAATTGAATTTTTCTTATTTTTAATGTTGAATTTTGAGAACTCTTTATATATTCTAGATAGAAGCTCTTTGTCAGATAGTGTTTGTCAATATTTTCTTATTCTGTGGAGCTTGTCTTTTCATCTTTTTAACAGCATCTTTCCCAGAGCAGAACTTTTAGTTTTGATGAGGTCCTATTCATTAAATTTTCCTTTTTTGGGTTATGCTTTGGATATCACGTCTAAAATGTCTTCAGCAAGCCCTATATCTTGTCTAGGCTTTTTTCTAAAAGTTTTAGAGTTTTACAGTTTATAATTAAGTCTGCAATTCATTTTGAGTTAATGTCTGCTTAAAGTACAAGGTTTAGATAGATGCTATTTATTTACTGTCTATGGGTGTCCACTTACTCCAAAATGGTGTTGAATTGCTTTTGCAATGATGTCAAAAATAAGTTGGGCTTCCTTGTGAATCTATTTATGAATTCTTTTTTGTGCTGTATTTATCAATGTTATCCATCCCTCTGCCACACTGTCATAATTACTGTAGCTGTGTAGTGAGACTTCATATTAGATACAATCAGTGTTCCTATGTTATTCTTCTTTCTTCAAGATTGTTTTATTTATTCTATGGCCTCCACCTTTCTAGGTAGATTTTAGATATAGTTTGTCTATGTCTACTAATAAAAACAAGACCAACCATTACTCACTTTTATTCTACTATTAAAATTCTCCAAAATAAAATTTCCTAAAACAGGGAGATAAAGCTGCCTATTATTGCCTGCACTGGGGTAGGGGCAGCAAAGGCACTTGGTGGCCTTCCAAGGGCACTCTCACTATCCTGCCTTCAGAAGGCCACTGCTCCACCTTAAGTTTCTTAGTGAGTGCCTCAATTGGTGTTGCGTTTGTAGCTTCCAAATGGCATTATTTTATTGCATGGTGATGCTGTTGGTGACTTTCTGTAGGGTACTTTTTTTGTCTTTCTGAGGCCTTCAGTTGCTCACAGCATCAGGTGAGGTACAACACATACCACTGTGAGGAAGCTGGCCTGGAAGTGATTTTGTTGTCTGCCTTTGTGCGAAGATTGTCACTGTTACATTGGTATCATCTACACAGCACACCTCGACCCAGCTGGGCCCTTCTCATTTCTACTCCTATCTGCTCCCTCACCCCGACATGCAGAAACACCTAGCCCCTTTTCCCATTCGCCTGTGGGATGAAGTGTGGAGGAGGAAATTTGTCTTCCATGTTCAGTCTTCCCCCTATCCTTATTTTCAATGTCTGGCTAACCGTGGGACTCCACCTCCCTCCCTCCCTTCTTACACACAGGGCTTACTTGGATTGGTGGCATTCTCTGGGGGATCTCTTGGTTCCGATTTCATTTCTTAGTCAACATGTGGTAACAGACAATTATTTTTGGCATTTTCCTCGTCTCTTATGCCTCCTTGATTGGGTAATAGACGTTTCAGAGGATATTTTTTGCCCGCAGAAGGATAAAGGAGTAATTTCTATCCTCATGGCTGTCTTGTGTACCTGGGGAGGTAACAGAGTGAGCACAGAAGGGCAATGGTTTAAGGGAAGAGGTTGGAGATGGGATGGGAAAAGGGGCTTCATAAGGCATGCAGGCTGAGGAGGGGTTTGTGCCAGGCCAGGAGAGGGTAGTGATCTCGGGGGAATGTATGGAGAAGAAGAGAAGGAGCACGGGTGGGGTCATCTGACCTGGCAACTGTCTCTGCACTTGCACTGGCAGGGGGTTGTCCTCTCTTTCTTTTAATCTTGAGCACTTGTAGCTGATTGTTCTGCTCTTGTGGTTGGTTGGTCCTTATCTGTGTTAAATCTCTGTGGTTTGCTTGTAAATCTCAGCCAAGTTGAAGCCTCCCAGTGGTCTGTCCCAGGGCTCTTCCCCTCCCTACATGTACCCTCCCTGGGGCAAAGCCAAGCCATACTCTTAAGCTTTGGTTATTCAGGCACTGCTCCAGCCAATGGTAGCCCTGGAGTGTCTTAGACATCACAAAACACAGCCCCAACACCTCCACTGGTGTTTGGGTGGTGGTGGGGAGGTAGGATGCTGTGATTGGAGAAGGAGGATTTCTTTAACACCACAGAAAGACTCTTCCCAAGCTGATCTGCCACCCCCTCCTCTTCTCCACATATTCAATTCTGTTGACCCACATGGCAGAGAGAGGGTGCTTCCTCCAAGTTATTCCCCGTAGCCACCACATCAGTGGTTCATTTTGTTCTCTCCCACCCTTCACCATTACCTAGTATTTTGGATGACTTGCCTAAAATCCCTCTAAGGTAATGTGGCCACATTTAAGTCTCCGTGGCCATGTGAATCATCCTACTTGTCTCCAACCAAATTATGTGCTTGTTTTATTGACTCTCAAGCTAAGGATTTTTTTGCATTTTAAATGATTGCAAAAAATTAAAAGAAATATATTTCATGACACACAAAACATACAATTAGGACTTCAGTATTCATAAATAAAGTCTTATTGGAGCACATATATGTTCATTCAAGTATTGCTTACGGCTGCTTTTTGTGCAGTAGAGTTGAGTAGTTCGAACAGAGACTAAATATTTACCATCTAGCCCTTTGTGAGAAAGTCTGCGAACTTCTCTATTCTGTTCTATTGATATATTTGCCTATCCTAATATCAATATCATATGGTCTATTTCATCTTGGTTGAATTCTGGTAGTTTGTGGTTTTGGAGGAGTTGATGCATCTCTTCCAAGCTGTTCAATTGATGAGTGTAAAGTTGTTTATAGTAGTCCTTTATTATTTTTTCCATGGCTGCAGGATCTGTAGTAACATTTTTCATTTCATTCTTGATATTGGCTATTTGTGTTTTCTGTCTTTATTTTGTTAGTCTTGCTACAAGGTCATCAATTTTATTGATTTTTTTCAGGGAAACATCTTTTCATTTTATGAATTTTCTCTATTTTCTCCAATTTCCTAGATTTATGCTTTTATCTTTATTATTTTTTCCTTCTGCTGGCTTTGGGTTTATTTTGTTCTTCACTTTCTAGTTTCTTGAGGTAGGAATTTTGATTGTTGATTTGAGACCTCTTCTTATTTGTAAGTAACCATTTATTATGACACATTTTCCTCTCAGCTTTAGCTTAGCTGTGTCCTATATGTCTTAATAGGTTGTACTTTCATTTTCATTCACTTCTATCTATTTTAAAAATTTCCTTTGAGGTTTCCTCTTTGATCCATGGATTATCAGTATACTGTTTAATTTCCTAGAGTGTAAATAATTTCCTGTTAACCTTCTGTAGTTGATTTCTAGTTTGATTCCACTGAGGTCAGAGAACATACTTCGTATATTCACTTTTTTAAAAAAAATGCTAAGGTTTGTTTTATGGACTAGGATGTGGTCCATCTTGGTGAATGTTCCATGGGCACTTGCAAAAAAAAATTTACTCTGCAGCTATTGGGTTGAGTATTGTATTTTCTATATATGTCAATTAGATCATATTGGTTGACTCTGTTGTTCAGTTTTCCTACATACTTGCTGATTTTTTGCCTAGTAGTTATATTGATTGATGAGAGTAGTGTGTTGAAGTCCCCTGCTGTTACTGTGGATTTGTGTATTTCTTCTTTCATTTATATCAGTTTTCGTTTCATAGATTTTGAAACTCTGTTGTTTGGTGTATACACATATCAGGATAACTACATATTCTTGTGGATTGTTCCTTTCATTTTTATATAATGTCCAATTTGTCCCTAGCAATTCTTTTGATCTGAAGTCTACTTTGTCTAATATTAATATACCTACTCCTGCTTTTTAAAATTAGATTGTGCATGGTATATTTTTTCATTCTTTTACTTTCAGTCTACCTTTGTCATTATGTTTGAAGTGAGTTTCTTCTAGAGAGTGTGTAGTTGGGTAATTTACCTTATCCACTCTTTCAATCTCTGTCTTTTCATAGGTGTATTCAAATCATTTATACTTAATTTTGGATATGTTAGCGCTTAAGCTGCCATGTTATTATTTGTTTTCTGTTGGTTTGTTCCTTTTCTTCATTGTGCCTGCCTTCTTGTGGGTTACTTGAACATTTTTAGGAATTCTATTTTGATTTGTTGTTTCCTAACATATCTCTTTGTACAGTTCTCTTTCAGTAGTTGAGCTAGGCATTATAACATAAATACATAACATTGAGTCTATTTGTTTTGATATTTTTCTACCCATTGAAACTGTACTTCCATTTAGGTCTCTGCCCTTCTCAATTAAAATATAAATGCCACAATTATTTTCTCTATATTGAACACCACACTAGATGATGTTATAATTTTACTCCAACCATTAAACATAATTGTAATAAGTTGAATCGTGTCCTACAAAATATATGTTGAAGTCTTAGTCCCTAGTACCTTTGGATGTGACTTTATTTGAAAATAGGATTAGTGCAGATGTAATTACTTAAGATGAGGTCATATTGGAGTAGGGTGGGCCCTTAATTCACAATGAGTGGTATCTTTATAAGTAAAGAAGAGACACAGAGACTTAAAGACATGAGGGGAGAATACCATGTGATGATGGAGGCAGAGATTAAAGTGCTGCAGCTGCAAGTTCAGTTATCCTCCTGACCCCATTAACACATTCCTGAAGAAGGCAAAGTACTGCTTCATTCAGCCTCATTCCTGCATTGGAACTCAGCTCCCCACTGGTAGGGGAGGCCGGAAATCAGAGAGCCAACTAGCCCTGCCACAACACACCCTGTTCCACCTCATTGATGCTGGCTAGGTGTGGAGGCTCAGTTTCCCAGTGGGCTCCTCTGATAGCAGTTGGGGAAAGAGTAATCAGAATACCTGATAACCTCACTTCACACTGCTTCATTCCACCTCATTGATGCTGGATGTAGGTGCAGGCTCAGCTCCCCGCTGGGCCCTGATTGGGGAGGGAGGGGAAGAGGGACATGCCAACTTGCCTCTCTTTGCACCACCCCCTTTTCTTATCTGATACTATTGGCCAGAAACTTCATTTATAATGAAGTATAGTGAGCAGCCATCTAAGTCTGGAAGGACTTAGTCTTTCACTATTAATTATCATGTTAGCTGTAAGTTTTCTATATTTGCCTTTTATCAGGTTGGGGAAGTTCCCATTTTTTCCTGGTTTGCTGAGTTTCTAAAATTAAGAATGGATGTTAGTTTTTATCAAATATTTATTCCAAATATATTGCAATGATCATACATACAGACACCTATAAGTGTGTATACATATATATGTTCTTATACATACATAGTTTGTTAATATAGTGAATTATGTTAATTATATTAATTGATGTTTTAATGTTAAGCCAACCCAGCATTTCTGGAATAAACCTCAATTGGTCATAATATATTATTTTTTAATATAGTGTTGGATTCCATTAGTTGAAAATCGAATCTTTTCTAACGTAGGCTTTTAGTGCTTTGTATGACTTTACACTTTTTGCATCCATGCTCATGAGTGATATTGTACTGTAATTTTCTTTCCTTAGAATGCCATTGGCTGGTTTCTGTTTCAGAGTATTATGGGTTGATTGTGTACGCTAGATTTATATAATGAAGCCCTAACCTCTAGTACTTCAGAATGTGACCTTATTTGCAAAAAGGGTCCTTGTGGATATAATCAGTTACGTTATTATAAGGTCATACTGGAGAAGGATGGGACCTTAATGTAATGTGACTTTTCATTTTAAAAAAGGGGGAGGATTTAGACACACACACACGCACGCACACACACACACAGGGAAGGAGAACATTATATGAAGATACAAGGAGAACTAGGGGTGATGTGTCTACAAGCCAAAGATTGCCAGCAAACCACAGAAGCTAGGGAAGAAGCATGCAGCAGATTCTTCCTCACAGCCCTTAGAAGGAACCAGACTTGCTGATTGATACCTTTGTTAACAGACCATGAAAGAAAGAATTTAGGGTGAATCTGTAGAATAAAGTGAAAGCAAGTTTATTAAGAAAGTAAAGAAACAAAAGAATGGCTACTCCATAGGCAGAGCAGCGGTATAGGCTACTCGACTGAGTACACTAATAGTTATTTCTTGATCATGTGCTAAACAAGGGGTGGGTTACTCATGAGTTTTCTGGGAAAGGGGCATGGATTTCCCAGAACTGAGGGTTCCTCCCTTTTTTAGACTATGTAGGGTAACTTCCAGACATTGCCATGGCATCTGTAAACTGTCATGGTACTGGTGGGACTATCTTTTGTTTGGCTAATGCATTATAATTAGTGTATAATGAAAAGTGAGAATGATCAGAGGTCACTTTTATTTGCCATCTTGGTTTTGATGGGTGTATTAGTTCATTCTCACACTGCTGTAAAGAAATACCCGAGACTGGGTAATTTATAAAGGAAAGAGATTTAACTGATTCACAGTTCCACATGGCTGCAGAGGCCTCAGGAAACTCACAATCATGGCAGAAGGGGAAGGGGAAACAAGAATGTTCCTCACATGGTGGCAGGAGAGAGGAGAAAAGCCCAGGGGAAACTGCCATTTATAAAACAATCAGATCTCATGAGAACTCCCTCACTATCATGAAAACAGCACGGGGGAAACTGCCCCACGAGCCAGTCACCTCCTACCAGGTCTCATCCTCAACACCTGGGGATTACAATTCAAGATGAGATTTCAGGGGGGACACAAAGCTGAACCATATCGTTCCACCCCTGGCCTCTCTCAAGTCTCATGTCCTCACATTTCAAAACCAATCACACCTTCCCAATAGTCCCCCAAAGTCTTAATTCATTCCAGCATTAACCCAAAAGTCCACAGTCCAAAGTCTTATCTGAGACAAGCAAGTCCCTTCTGCCTAGGAGCCTGTAAAATCAAAAGCAAGTTAGTTACTTCCTAGATACAATGGGGGTACAGGCATTGGGTAAAATACCCATTCCAAATGGGGGAAATTGGCCCAAACAAAGGGGCTACAGGCTCCATCCATGTCTGAAATTCAATGGGGTCATTAAATTTTAAAGTTCCAAAATGATCTTATTTGACTCCATGTTTCAAATCCGGGTCACACTGATGCAAGAGGTGGGTTCCCATGGCCTTGGGCAGTTCTGCCCCTGTGGCTTTGCATGGTATAGCCCCGCTTCTGGCCGTTTTACAGGCTGGTATTGAGTGTCTGTGGTTTTTCCAGGCACACAGTACAAGCTGTCGGTGGATCTACCATTCTGGGGTCTGGAGGACTGTGGCCTCTTCTCACAGCTTCAGTAGGCATTGCCCCAGTGGGGACTCTATGTAGAGGCTCTGACCCCACATTTCCCTTCCACACTGCCCTAGCAGAGGTTCTCCATGAGGGTTCCACCACTGCAGCAGACTTCCACCTAGATATCCAGTAGTTTCCATACATCCTCTGAAATCTAGGTGGAGGTTCCCAAACCTCAAATCTTGACTTTTGCACACCTGCAGGACCAACACCACATGGAAACTGTCAAGGCTTGGGGTCTGCACCGCCTGAACTGTACCTTGGCTCCTTTTAGCCATGGCTGCAGTGGCTGGGACACAGCACACCAAGTCCCAAGGCTCCACACAGCGGGGGGCCCTGGATTTGGGCCACGAAAACATTTTGCCCTCCTAGGCCTCTGGTCCTGTGATGGGAAGGGCTGCCATGAAGGTCTCTGACATGCCCTGGAGACATTTTCCCCATTGTCTTGGCCTTGTTACTTATGCAAATATCTGCAGCCAGCTTGAATTTCTCCCTGGAAAGTGGGTTTTTCTTTTCTACTGCATTACCAGGCTGTAAGTTTTCCAAATTTTTATGCTCTGCTTCCCTTTTAAACATAAGTTCCAATTTCAGATCATCTCTGTCAAGTTTAAAGCTCCACAGATCTCTAGGGCAGGGGCAAAATGCCACCAGTCTCCTTGATAAAGCACAGCAAGAGTGGCCTTTGCTCCAGTTTCCAGGAAGTTCCTCATCACTATCTGAGACCACCTCAGCCTGGACTTCATTGCTCATATCACTATCTGCATTTTTGGTCAAAACCATTTAACAAGTCTCCAGGAAGATCCAAACTTTCCAACATATTCCTGTCTTCTTCTGAGCCCTCCAAACCATTCCAATCTCTGTTTGTTACCCAGTTCCAAAGTCACTTTCACATTTTCAAGTATCTTTATAGCAGTGCCCCACTACTTGGGTACCAATTTATTGTATTAGTCCATTTTTACACTGCTATAAAGATGCTACTCGAGACTGGGCAATTTATGTAGGAAGGAGGTTTAATTGAATCACAGTTCTGTGTAGCCATGGAGGCCTCAGGAAACTCACAATGATGACAGAAGCAGAGGAAGAAGCAAGGACCTTCTTCATATGGCAGCAGAAGAGAGAAGAAAAGCCCAAGGGAAACTGCCATTTATAAAATCATCAGATCTTGTGAGAACTCACTATCATGAGAATGGCATGGGGAAAACCACCCTCATAATCCAACCAACTCCCACCAGGTCTCTCTCTCAACACCTGGGGATTACAATTCAAGATGAGATTTGGGGAGGGCACAAAGCCTAACCATGTTAGTGGGTTTTGGCTGGCTTCTTTACAGCATTCTATTTTATAAGCAGGGTCTTTGTGACCTGTGTCTTGTGCCGACCTTCTATCTCATCCTGTGACTATAAATGCCTAACCTCNTCAGGAAACTCACAATGATGACAGAAGCAGAGGAAGAAGCAAGGACCTTCTTCATATGGCAGCAGAAGAGAGAAGAAAAGCCCAAGGGAAACTGCCATTTATAAAATCATCAGATCTTGTGAGAACTCACTATCATGAGAATGGCATGGGGAAAACCACCCTCATAATCCAACCAACTCCCACCAGGTCTCTCTCTCAACACCTGGGGATTACAATTCAAGATGAGATTTGGGGGAGGGCACAAAGCCTAACCATGTTAGTGGGTTTTGGCTGGCTTCTTTACAGCATTCTATTTTATAAGCAGGGTCTTTGTGACCTGTGTCTTGTGCCGACCTTCTATCTCATCCTGTGACTATAAATGCCTAACCTCCTGGGAATGCAGCCCAGCAAGTCTCATCTTCATTTTATCCAGCCCCTATTCAAAATAAAATTGTTCTGGTTCAAACGTCTCTGATACCTTAATCATGAACTTCTAGCTTCCAGAACTGTGATACAATAAACTTCTGTTGTGTAAGCCACCCAGTTTGTGGTACTTTGTTATGTCAGCCCTAGAAAACTAATACAGGGTAATGCTGGCCTTGTAGATTGAGATGGGAGGTATCCTCTCCTCTTCAATTTTCCTTTCTTTTCTTTTCTTTTTTTAGACAGAGTTTTGCTCTTGTTGCCAGACTGGAATGCAATGGTGTGATCTCGGCTCACCACAACTTCTGCCTCCCAGGTTCAAGTGATTCTCCTGCCTCAGTCTCCTGAGTAATTGGGATTACAGGCATGGGCCACCATGCCTGGCTAATTTTGTATTTTTAGTAGAGACGGGTTTCTCCATGTTGGTCAGGCTGGTCTTGAACTCCCAACCTCGGGTGATCCGCCCATCTCGGCCTCCCAAAGCGCTGGGATTACAGGTGCCTCTTCAATTTTCTAGAAGACTTTGTAAAGAATTGCTATAATTTCTTTCTTAAATGTCTGATAGATTTCACCTGTGAAAGCACCTGGGCCTGGAATTGTCTTTGTGGGTAGGTTTTTATCTAGAAACTCAATTTCATTAATAGATATAGAACTATTCAAGTTATCTATTTCTTCCTGTGGAAACTTTGGTAGTTTATGTCTTTCAAGAATTTGTCAACCAGGCATGGTGGCTCACACCTGTAATCCCAGCACTTTGGAAAGCCGAAGTGGGCAGATCACCTGAGGTCAGGAGTTCAAGACCAGCCTGGCCAACATGGCAAAATACTGTCTCTACTGAAAATATAAAAATTAGCCAGGCATGGTGGCACTTCCCTATAGTCCCAGCTACTCGGGAGGCTGAGGCAGAAGAACTGCTTGAACCCAGGAGGCAGAGATTGCAGTGAGCTGAGATCAGGTCACTGCACTCCAGGCTGGGCAACAGAGTGAGACTCCATCTCAAATTAAAAAAAAAAATTGTCCATTCATCTAAGCTATTGAATTATTGGCATAAATTTGTTCATAGTAGGTGCTTAAAATTTTAATGTCTGTAGGATCTTTCATGATCTCGTTTTTCTTCATTTCTGATACTGATAATTTGTGTGTTCTCTTTTTTCCCTCATCAGTCTGCCTAGAGATTTATCAATTTTATTATTTTTATTTAAACAGCTTTTAGTTTCATTGATTTTCTCAATTGTTTTTCTGTTTTCTATTTCATTGATTTCCATTTCTTTCTTCTGCTCAGTTTGAGCTTATTTGCTTTTTTTCCCCCTAGTTTCTGCGGGTAGATGCTGAGACCATTGTTTTGAAACCTTTCCTCTTTACTAGCATGGGTGTTTAGTAGTACAAATTCCCCCTTCACCACTGCTTTAGCAGTTTCCCACAAATTTTGTGTTTTCCTTTGCATCAGTTGAAATTACTTTCCAATTTCACTTTTGAGTTCTTCTTAGACACTCATGGTTTATTTAGAAGTATGTTATTTAGTGTATAAATATTTGGGGATTTCAGGAGATCTTTCTGTTATTGATTGCTAATTTAATTCCTTTGTAGTCATATAACAGACTTTGTATTACCTGAATCCTTCCAAATATATTGAGATTTGTTTTCTCATCTAGAATATGGTCCATTCTGGTTCATGGTTTAAATGTGCTTGAAAAGAATGTGTATTCTACTGCTGGATTGAAGGTTCTATAACGGTCAATAGGTCAAGCACATTAATAGTTATGTTCAATTCTACTACGTCCTTGCCGTTTTTCTGTCTACTTCTACCAAGACTAAAATCCATGTTGAGGCCAGGCATGGCAGATTACACCTGTCATCCCAACACTTTGGGAGGTCAAGACGAGAGTGTAGCTTGAGCCCAGGAGGTTGAGACCATCCTGGGCAACATAGTGAGACCTCATCTCTACTAAAAAATAAAAAATTAGCCAGCCATGATGCCATGCCTGTGGTCCCAGCTACTTGAGAGTCTGAGGCAGGAGGGTCACTTGAGCCCAGGAGGTTGAGGCTGCAGTGAGCCATGATCGTGCCAGTATACTCCACTCTAGGTGATGGAGTGAGATCCTGTCTCTAAACAAATAAATAAAGTTAAAATCCACACATTGAAAGCCTGCCTATGCTTTTTTATTCCTTTTTGAAACAGGGTCTTGCTCTGTCCCCCAGGCTGGGGTGCAATGGTATAACCACAGCTCACTGCAGCCTCAATCTCCTGGGCTCAAGCAATCCTCTCGCATAGCTGGGACTGTAGGCACACACCACCACACCTGGCTAATTTTTAAATTTTTTGTAGGGACAGAGTCTCATCATATTGCCCAGGCTGGACTCCAACTCCTGGGCTCAAGTGATCCTCCTGCCTCAGCATCCCAAGTAGCTAGGACTACAGGTGCATGCTACCACGACTGGCTAATTTTTAAATTTTCCGCAGTGACAAGGTCTTGCCGTGTTGCCTACACTGGTCTAGAATTCCTGGCCTCAAGAAATCCTCCCACATCTGCCTCCCAAAGTGTTGGGATTATAGGCGTGAACCACCATGTCTGGCCTCTGACCCATTCTTAAAGCTGGAGCAAAACGATCACCTGTATGTGAACTGTACATATTTAAGTTCAAATCATGCCTCTACCACTCATTGTTTGTGTGTCCTTACATTAGTCACTAGTCACTTCACCTCTCTGGGCTTCAGTTTCCTCATCTGTCCAATGGGGATAATTGCAGTACCTACCCCACAAGTTCATCATGGGATTGTGTGGGAAAGTGTCAGAGAGCCAGATGTTTCTAAATGGGCGGTTTCAGAAGACAAGATTTGGCTCTTTTAGCAAGGACCCGCCAAGCTGGACCACATTCACACCAACAGTATGAAGAAGGCAGCCTGGATCATCATTGAAAAGTACTATACCTGCCTGGACAACTACTTCCACATGAACAAAGGCATGTGCGAGAAGATTGCCATTATTTCCAACAAGAAGCTCCACAATAAGATGGCAGGCTATGTCACACATTTGATGAAAGAGATTTAGAGAGGTCCAGTGAGGGTTATCTCCATCAAGTTGCAGGAGGAGGGCAGAGAAAGGAGAGATAATTATATTCCCGAGTTATCACAACTCTGGATCAGGAGATCATTGAAGAGGATCTGGACACTGAGGAAATGCTGAGGGTTTTGGACTTTGGCAGTCTGTCCAATCTGCAAGTCACTCATCCTACAGTTGGGGTGAATTTTAAAATACCACGTGGAGCTGTTTGAATCTTTTTTCTATGGTGCAATATTTTTAATAAGCCTGGGACAACAGAAAAAAAAGATCTGTTTCCTATAATTTTCTTATTATTTGGAAAGTTAGAGTTGTAAAGGTCCTTGTCAGTTTTCAGTTTACTATGCCTACCCACATTTACTTAAGATTGTAATTTATCTGATCATGTAGTCATCAGCATTTTAACCAAAAGGGATATAGATTGGGTGTTAAATGTCTGTAGAGCAATAGTTGAATATTATATAAAGAGGTTTTAAATAAAGGATAGTAGGTTGTTAATAGCTCTCTCCCTTCCCTGGCGCCACCCCAAGAAAGATTCAGAAATAATGGGTTTAACAAAAGAAATGCAGGCATCACAAAGAGCTAGATTAATGTGATATTTTGCTATTGTTTACTTTTCATTCTGGCTATTATGGAAATACCCTGGCAACAAGTTATCCATCGCAACTTAGGTCAGAGTGCACACGAATGAAAAAAGCCCACAAGCAAGTAGAGACGGTTCAAGTAGGCTTTCAAAACCCAGACTAATGAGAAATTGCAGATAAAAACCAGTAACTTTCCCTGCTGCAAAATTGCCTCTCAAATAGATCGTCATTTTCTGGTATCCAGGGAAGGTCTGTTCAAGGCAGCAGAGTGGAGGTAGCTGGAGCATGTACTTTAAAATCAGGAAAAAAATGGGGCTCACTTCTACACTTTGTAGTTCACCATTGATGTGACCTGACCTGACTCCATTTCATATGTGAAAAATGAAGCTAGTGATCCCTAGCTCCATGTGTTGTGGTAAGGATTACATGAGATGGTATTGGTTAGAGCCCAGCACTCTGCCTAGCCTGAGAGAATAAATAAATGCTTGTCTCATCTTTACAGAGAAGTTCCTTTCACTTTCTAACCCTTTATCCATTTTTAAACATTTGTTATGTTATCACATTATGTTAAGGTCTCCCTTGGGTTTTTAAGCCTTCTGTTCCTATATAGTCTACACTCTTTCACTTTTTGTTTTTTTCTATAATTAATCTTTTCCAGATAAATATCGTACAACTGTGTGGACTCCTAGAGTGCAAAGCCACCTGGACCCACAATCTCAGCCTGAAATCCTCTTTGTTTTTAGTCACCTTCTTATCCTACCCAACTACTCAAAACCTCACTACTCAAAAACGCAAGCCCCTGAACTGACAGCCATATCCTGCCTACACTCTCAGCAGATGGATTTGCCTCCTCCTTCACAGAGGAATTCCCTCAGATTCCTGGCCATCCCTTGTTTCCACAGTCATCTTTTCCTTGTTGTTTCTTTCTCGGAAGAACCAGCTTTCCTTTTTCCACCCTGGGTTTTGGCTCTCATCCTTGCTGACTCCTTAGGGGTTTCTTTCCTTTTCTGGGGGTGGTGATGGACACAGAGTCTCACTCTGTTACCCAGGCTGGAGTGCAGTGGCATGATCATGGCTCACTGCAGCCTTGACCTCGTAGACTCAAGTGGTCCTTCCACCTCAGCCTCCCACGGGATTACAGGTGTGCACCACCACACCCAGTTAATTTTTCTTTTTCCTTTTTTGTAGAGATGGAGTCTCATTATGTTGCCCAGGCTGATCTAGAACTTCTGGGCTCAAGTGATCCTCCCATCTGGGTCTCTCAAATTGCTGGGATTACAGGTGTCAGCTACTGTGTGCCTAGCCCTTAGGGGTTGCTTCCATCGATTCCTCTCACCATTTCTGTATTTTTTTTTTTTTTGAGACTGAGTCTCCTTCTGTCACCCAAGCTGGAGTGCAGTGGCACAATCTCAGCTCACTATAACCTGCACTACCTACTGTAACCTGTACTACCTACTGTAACTGGTTCAAGTGATTCTCCTGCCTCAGCCTCACTGGTAGCTGAGATTACAGGTGCCTGCCACCATGCCCAGCTAACTTTTGTATTTTTAGTAGAGCTGGGGTTTCATCATGTTGGCGAGGCTGGTCTCAAACCCCTGACCTCAAGTGATCTGTCCACCTTGGCCTCCCAAAGTACTGGGATTACAGGCGTGAGCCACCATGTTCACCACCTCTTCTGTATTTCAACTTCTTGTTCTCTATTGGAGCCTTCCAATAATATTAGAAACATGACCATATTTCTCTTATCACCATACCACCAAAACCATAGCCTTCTCTTCGCCCAACATCCACTATAGCTACTGCCTTAGTGTCCGTCTTTTTACAGATGACCTTGAAAGAGTTGCCTACAATTACTATCTCTACTTCCACACTTTTTCCACATTCCTCAACCCAGTATTATATGGGTTTTGCGTATATGAGCCTGTTAAATCTATTCTCATTTTCGTAATTAATGAATTTCTCATTGAACACAGTATTAGTTAGGACATAGGTTCTGTTGCTGTAACAGAAACCCAAGATAAGAGTGGCTTAAACTACATGAATGTTGCTTTCTCTCTCATGTAACCATCAGGAGGTAGGTAGTGCAGGACCGGTACAGCAACACTGCTCAGTGAAGTATTCAGGAACCCAAATTCCTTCCACCATCATACTCTGCCATCCATAAAATCTTACTCTACCTGTGTGGTCAAAGATAACTCACCATGACACCCAGCCAGTGAGGAGGGGAAAAAGGGAAGGATAAGGAATGTCTTTTCCATTAGAGGTAACAACTCAGATACCACACACACCACTACTGCTCACACCCCACTGGCTAAAACTTAGTCTTATGGCTAAAACTGACTCTGCAATGGAGACTGGAAATGCAATCTCCATTCTGAGTGGCCATGTGACCTGCTCAAGATTCTGTTATTATGGAAGAAGAAGTGAAGAAATATTGGGGAACAAGTAGTCTCTGCTATGCTAACCACATCATCTTTAAAAAAATCGTCCTAGAATACGTGATGTCAGAGGTTGGTTTCTAGAAGTACCCCTCTTCTCTGATCACCCGCAAATTGACTGTACCCAGTACCAGAGCTGACTTCTACTCCTGAACTTCTGCTGTGGATGTAGGATCCTTCCTCAAGCTTGCAACACAGAGTAGGTAGCAAGGAATAGGGAAGGCTCTATGAGATCAACATTCTTGCCTAGCATGTTCATTGCTACATCTCTGGAAACAGGCAAAATACCTCACATATAGTAAATGCTCAATAAATATTTGAAAATGCATTGATATTATACATGCATTTAGTTAAAGGAAGATGACACAGGTTTTACCATCTTGAAGACCCTGAGAAAACCCAGGAAAAAGCTTGAACTTGGGGAAGTAGAAGAAATGAGAGTGACTTAATGAATCTGATGATGTCATGCCCCTCCTTAAGATATGTTAGTTCCTTCATGAGCCTGCATCAAAACTCAATCTTATCCTAAACTACTCTGTAAATCATAGTTTTTAGCTAGATGATCAGCTGCATGAATGAATGAGTAGATAGAGAAGTGGGCACCGAACCAAGTTGATCTCATGCCTGGATGTTTTCCTGGCGAGTCATCCCTTCTGGAAGAAGTTTTCCTTGTACCACAGGATATCTTTTGGTTTTTCTTAATGACCTCTAGGCCAGTAGTTTCCAATGACTATATATGAGAATAATCAGGGGCGCTTATTTAGATTATAGATACTTAGACTTCTTCCGGAAAGTCTTTTGTTTGAAAGCCATTATCTAAATAGTGAGCGAGAGCCTCCAGGTAGTCATAAGGTTTGGCAGTTCATCCAAAATAAAGAGTAATGCTGGTTAATATAAATAGGACAGATCACTTTGAGAAGTCCAAATTGTTAGTCACACATGAATGGGGTAGATGTGAGGATAGGGGAGATGGCTGAGATGGGCTTGTCCTTTACAAAACCCCATAGTTTTAAAGGCAGTTAATTTCTCGATACAAAAATGGCCTCTACTACCTTCCTGTCCTCTGGATTCTGATACAAGGGCAACTAAAAAAATCTCTATGTGTCCTTAATATAGAGAGGTAGAAGTTGGGGATGAAAAGAGTCTAGGACTTTGAATACCTTGGTTGGACAGATATGGGGTCATCCTAGTTTGTTCTTGGGTGGCCAGGCAAAGAGTATATGATTATATAATGAAGTTATTCACAGAGGTCAAGAGACATTGTCAATTATTCTAATTACCCCAATCACATATAAAGAGTTATTTTTCAGGTACTGCCCTTGTGGACTCAGTCTAGGATTTATGCGCTGAGGAGGTCCAGATTCATGACTACCTGGGCTTCTTTGAATTGACAGAAGACATAAGGAAAGAGTGGGAAGAAGTAGCTGTCTCCTACCACCTCAGTGCTGAAGTCAAGAAGATCCTGGCAGAGGCTGAACTCCCATTGCTAATGTCTTGCCCTTGTTCTTGCTGTCGTTGTTATTGTCCTCCTCCTCCTCCTCTTTCTTCTTAATGTATTTTGGACCACATTTGTTTTTATATTTGTAGTTTAGGAAGGTATCATCTACAGGTTAAATAATGAATACTTTGTCTTTCCTGAGGCCTAGATGGAGATTGTGACCCCAGTATATTCCTCCATTTTTGGTGGCTAGTAGCATTTCCTGGCGGTAGGTTAAATCTCCCAGATATGGCATACATAAAAATGCCAGGTGAGACTGCCAAAAGATGAAGCTGGCAGCAGATACACTACTATGAGCTCAACCAGTTCAAACCATGATCCTCTCTGAATGGACTTCTTATAACTGTGTCATAATTGTAGGGGCTTTCCAACACAGCCTTAAGACAACAGCAACAATTTGGAGATTGATGGACAGACTCTTTCTCCAGGTGACATTGGCAATATCATACTTTAACATCATTCATTCCCTCTATGTAACCAGGAAGCTTGCATCATTCTCTTAACAAACACTGTCAGGTTATACATATGAGACTGATTGCCAATGACATTTTCCAAGAACTATAATGGTATCACAGGGGCAGAGGTGCTTGGTAGGTTAGATCCTGCCAATTCCCCAAGTAAAATCCTGCCATACACAAATCATTTTGACTGAGTTTCAGAACACCCATTCCCAAGTCTTGTGTGTGCCCTCATTATAGAAGATAGAAAATCTAAATGCCAATATTCCAAGGCTTTCTTGGAGTTAGAGGCATCCATGCAACACTATTCTAGCCAATGACTTATAAGCTTCAGTCTGCTGGGGGGTCCTGGGGAAACTTTTGCTTTCTTGAGAAGAGATAACTTCTTTTCCTCTTTTAACTTCTTTGAACATGAACATGATGCCTGGAGCCATGGTGGCCATCTGGTCACTATGAAGCAATAAGCATGGGGGTGAAAAGCCAACTTAATCAGGATGATGAATATAAAGATAGAGCCTGGGCTCCAAGAGCGTTGTTGAGCCTCTGAAGCTAAACCAGCAACTGCCTGTCTTTAGACATCTTATTACATTTAAGAAAAAGTATATATTATTAATAGATTTTCTGCTACTTGCAGCTAAAGCACTCCTAACCAGTGATCCTTATATGGTACCCTGTGCCATCAGGATAAGGGCCACAGTGCTTAGCATTATAAATAAAACTCTACATAATCTACCCCCCACCTATCTCCATAGCCTTGTCTCTCACATTTGTCCTTGCACTATAGGCTATGGTAATACAGAGCTACTTCTGTTGCCTTAAGTACACCATGCTGTCTCATTCCTCCTAGCTTTATCTATGCTGGCAGAAAACAGGCAAGAACTGTCTTCCTCATCTGTGGATCTCTAAAATGTAGCACAGTGACAAACAATAAAGGAACTACACTAAAATGTTGTTACCTGGCTCTCTTTTGATAACAAACTAATTACTCAATGACACATGCATTTTATGTAGCATTTATTTAATGTTTCAGTATCTCTTCATGTATGCAAAGGAGGGTGCCAGGTTTACGGACTGACAAAAGATCTCTAAAAGCACAATGTTATGTTAATAAAAGATTATTCTGTCAGAATAATGCACTAGTATGATCCCATTAATGTTAAAATACAAAAGTCAATAAAATGTGTTCATCCATGAGTGTGTGTGTGTGTGTATATATATATATATATGTATTTTAAAACAGAGAATGAGCCTTGGAAACATAGATACCAAAATGTTAACAGTGGTATTTCTTAGGAAGGACAAAGCCTGGGGGATTTTTACAGCATGACTGTATTCACATGAAACTTCTGAAATTAAAAGTATAAAATGTAAAAGGCAGGAGAAAGAACATGGGAAATGAAATCAACAGATTTCAAGTCCCTGCTCTGCCACTAACCAATTATATGGCCTTGAGCGATGTGTTTTACCTCTCTGAGTCACAGTTTTATCTGTGAAATTGTGGCCCATTCATTTGTTTCATTCATTCATTCAACAACTATTTGTTGAGCACCTACCTAAGTGCCAAGCACTATTCTAGGCACTGGGGTTTCAATCATAAGCATATATATTCCTGTCCTCATGGAGTTACAGTTCAGTGGGGAAGGTAGACATTAAACAAATAGTCACAAAACTTGATGTAAAATTTCATCTGTGAAAGTGTGGAAGGGGACATCCATAGGGTCATGACACCCTGTAACAGGAGAACATGACCAAGTCAGGAAGGTCAGGGAAGGCTGCTCTCTGAACAGGGTGATAACTAGGTGAGAGTGACAGGCTTGAGACAAGTGAAGAAGGGCATTCCAGAAAGAGGGAACAGCATGTAAACAGGGTGTATATTGGCAAGAACATGACTGATTTAAGATTCTAAAATAAAGCTAGTTTGACTAGAGTATGTGTGGGGTCGGGGGTGGGTATGTGTATTTGAAGTGGGGGCAATACTGGTATGAAAGGAGACTGGGGAGGGAGATTAGAGTCAGACCACGTACAGATCATGAAACAGAGTTTGGTCTTCATTCTACCAGTAAGAGCAATGTGATGCCATTTTGAGTCTTAAGTGAGGTGATAACATTATCAGATTTTGGTTTAGAAAAGGTTAACTCTGGCTGCTGTGAAAGATGACATGGGCTTGGATCACAGTGGTAATAATGGAGATGGGGGAAAAGTGTGTTATCTCAAGAGAAATAGTTAAGGGCTAGAATCAACAAAACTTGTTCATGGATTGGATATGTTGGCAGGGGTATGAAGAAGGGAGAAAGAGCTTACAGTGAGGATGGCTCCTAGGTTTCTGCCTCAACTAACTCATATGGTGGGATCATTTCTTGAGATTGAGATCACTGAAAAAGGATTAAGTTTTGCGGAGAAAATCATGGGTTGGGTTTTGGTCCTATTTAGTTTGAGGTGCTTTAGAGGTTTCCCTTACCTCTCTCTCACCTCTTCCGCCTCCCTTATTCAAATACTACAACATCAGCGAGGCCTTCTCTCTCTATCCTATCTACACTTTCAACACCACTCCAACATTTCACATCCTCTTTTCTGCTTTATTTTTCACCTTAGTTCTTCATATTATCTAGATATTTTCCATTTTTTTCTTCCTTACTGTGATTCCTCCACCAGAATGTAAGCTCCACGAGAAAGGGATTCTTACCTATTTTTATACTGCTATAATCTTCAATATCTAGAATCATGCTTTTGTATAGTAGGTGATCAGTGAATATTTGTTGAATAAATGAACAAATAAATTCAAGAACAAAAATTAAGTAAGCAATTGGAAATAGTGGTGTGAAATGTTCAGAAAAGTCTGGTCTAGATATAAACGTTTGTTATTCATTTGAGCATAGGTACTAACTGTAGTTGTGGCTGTGGATGCGAGTACATAGGGAAAGGGAATGAAGTGAGAAAAGGGGGTAAAATAGTACCTGCCTCAGAGGATTACAAGATAATGAAAGTTAAGTATTTAGCATGATGCCTGGCACCTGGTGGGTGGTCCAGAAATGTTAGTACTTCTTAGTGTTTTGATTACAGACCTATGGGACTAGAAAACCAGCAGACTGAGTGAATGGCAGGATGTAGTCTCTAACTAAGACTCTCATCAGTGAGCTCTCTACCTTTGTTAGGTGGGAGCCAAAGGAGCACTGGCTGGGACAGAACTTGTTACTTGCATTTCTGTATGATCACATCAAGTTACCTAACTGTGGTTAGCCTCAAATTCCTCACCTGTAATTCAGGATTGATGGCAACACCGTCCTCACAGAACTGAGATAATGTGCTTGGCACCAAGTCAATTCTCAATCTTCAACCCCTCATCCAGTGTCTGGCATATAGTCAGGGCTCAACAGGTTGGTCGTTTGTTGGTGGAAAGTGTACCAAACTTGGAGCTAGAAGATATTTACAAGCTTTTTGATTTTGCACACATCTCATACTCTCAGAAAATCAGCATATCTGTCACAGGATTGTTTTGAGTTTCAAATGAGAACGTATGTTTTTTAAAAAGATGATTTATTTATACCTTACCTTATTCCCAGATCGATTTGTGGTGGTTTGAAGAAATATGTCACCTTCAACAGAAGGCGGAAAATAACCAGATGGCAAAGCAGAGGCAGAGATAAAACCAGGATGGGGAAGTAAGATGGCATCAGAGCTAAGAACAGTACATAAAGTCTATGCCAGGGTAGTTCAAGTCTAATAAAAAATAATGAGGCTGGGCATGGTGGCTCACACCTGTAATCCCAGCACTTTGGGAGGCCAAGGTGTGTTGTGGATCACGAGGTCAAGAGATCGAGACCATCCTGGCCAATACGGTGAAACCCTGTCTCAACTAAAAATACAAAAATTAGCTGGGTATGGCGGTGCGTGCCTGTAGTCCCAGCTACTCAGGAGGCTGAGGCAGGAGTATTGCTTGAACCAGGGAGGCAGAAGCTGCAGTGGGCTGAAATTGCACCACTGCACTCCAGTCTGGCGACAGAGCGAGACTCTGTCTCAAAAAGTATATAATCATCATCATCATCATCATCATCATCATCATCATGAGCTGGGGCCAGGGCTCATTCCTGGAATCCCAGCACTTTGGGAGGCTGATGCGGGTGGATCACCTGAGGTCAGGAGTTTGAGACCATCCTGGCCAATATGGTGAAACCCTGTCTCTACAAAAAGTACAAAATTAGACGGGCATAATGGCATGTGCCTGTAATCCCAGCTACTCGGAGAGGCTGAGTCAGGAGAATCCCACTTGAACCGGGATGGTGGAGGTTACAGTGATAGCCAAGATCGCACCACTGCACTCCAGCCGGATGGCAAAAAGAGAGAAACTCCATCAATAATACTAATAATTAATAATAATAATAATGTGACTAGACACAACACATGGCAGTGACTGTTCCCTCCCCTGTTTGTCTCTGCTTTGCCCAGTACAGACCCACTGAGAGACTCAGCTTGTATTTAAAATAACACCACCAGCCCCAACCCAACTCCTCAACAAGATCACCTTCTTGGCAGAAGGATGGGGCTGCTCTTCCTCTACTGCTCTCTCCCCAGTGGTTCCTTCAACTGCTCCCAGCAGATCTCAGTGGCTCTTTTCCTTTCCTAGGTGTCTAGAGTGTTCCTTTAAAACCTTCTCATAGGTACTTCACATGACTGCTCTAGAGAATCATAGACTTGCATACCCTGTCTCAGTTCCTTCAGGCTGATAAATAAAATATCATAGACTGGGTGGCTTATAAACAACAGAAATTTATTGCTCACAGTTCTGGAGGCTGGAAAGTCGAAGATCAATAAGCCAGCAGATTTAGTGTCTGGTGAGGGTCCAATTTCTAACTCATAGATAGCTGTCTTTTCACACTAACTTCACATGGCAGAAGGAGCAAGGAATCTATCTTGGTCCTGCTTTATAAAGCCACTAATCTCATTCATGAGGGTTCTACCCTTATAACCCAATCATCTCCCAAAAGCTCCATTTCCTAATATCATCATTTTGGGGGTTAGGATATCAACCTATGAATTTGGGGAGACACAAATATTCAGACCATAGCATACCCCAAGTATTTCACTGGTCTGACATGGCCTGAGAAAAAAAGCCCTATCAAATATATGCCCATACCAGCTCAACTCTCAAGGGCTTCCCCCAATTCAGAAGGCTATTCAGAAGGCTATATGGGTCTTACGCTTTTAGGGTTATGGTACATCCTAGATCATAAACCCAAACTTTGAAGCACTCCAGAATTACCCCAGTATCTTCAAGGTAATGATTCAAGAGGATCTTATCAATCTTTTTCAAGCACCTGCTGTATACTAGTCACTAAACTGAAAAGAGAGTCAGTAACGGTACAATACTATTAACAATAGCCCCTGATCTCTAGTGGCTCACAATTTAAGGTGGGGACAACAGGGCCATATAACAAAATGAGCTACAATTTGTTGAATGCTTATTATATGTCAGGCGCTATGCTTTAGATGCATTATCTCATATAATCTTAAAAATAACTCTAGTGAGTAGACACTATTATTATTCTCATTATACAGATCATGACACTGAAGGTTCGAATGGTTAGTAAATTTACCCGAGGTCACACAGGTGGTGTTTCTAAGTCTGCTCTCTTGAAACCACAGCTTGTATTCTTAACCATTTGGCTATACAAGGCAGGTTTGTCAAGTTCTTAACAGAGGTACTAAGTGTCCTGGGCACAAAAGGGAAGGAGGGATTGATTCTTTCTGATGGCATGTGGGTAGAGACGGTGGATATGCCCCAAGGGATGGGTTTATTCGAGGAGGAATTTGACCTTAATTGATTGACTGGACTCTGCCAGAGGCAGATATGGAGAAGAGGACTCTGGGTGATCAGACCGTACCTGGAAAGGCACAAAGGCAGGAAAATACAGGGTGTGTTTAGTGAAGTGGGTAAAGGGTAGGATAGCAGCCAATAATGGCAATGAGGTTGGAAAGGGTGACTGAAGCCAGATGCGGGGAGAGGGGATCTGTAGGGCCTTGCATGCCCCAAGTTAAGAAGATTTACCCTAACTGCTCAATTACTCTAAGCGTGAAAGAGGACACTCAATTGGCATGCTGACTTGTATTTGACTAAGCCTCTCCTGGCATCTGAACACATTTGGGTTGCCGTGACCCAGTTATCACTTGCTGGTCACCTATTTCAAGGCCTTTGCCCTGGGCAAGTGCCTTGTCATCCTTTAGGAACCAGCTTGTGCCTCCAGTAGGAAGTAAAGCTGCTCACACACTGATAGCTAGTCTCAGATCCTTTTGGAGTACATCCTGACCACAGGGCACTCTAATGGCATGGCACTTGCCTGGTTTCACCACTTAACTTCTTCTCCAAGGCAGAGCATGCAGTGTGTCACCTCTGCATCCCTGGGGCCCAGCATACCGCAGGGTTCAATTCAATATTCTGTTACAAAAGAAAGGAAAGGGGTGGGAGATACCCACTCTCACCCTGATGACCTCCTCATCATGACTCAAACCACTGAATATCACAAAAGAGGAACGTAGTAATCCTTCCTCCTCTGCATCTTTTGTGTTTTTTGGCTAACAATACCCACAATAATAAAACCCACTTCATCTTGATGAATAGTTCTAGGCATCCATCGGGTTGGAGGGCTGGTGTTTGGGGGGACACAGTACTCATCCTAATAGGCTCTGGGACCAGATGCATACCAGGCTGTGCAAAAACACTAGGACTGTTCATTGTTGCTCTCCTGCCACCATTGCCCAGTTGACTCATCTTGGACATCTTGGACATCTTGGCCTTGCCATGTTTACTTTCCATTCTTTATCAGGCAGCCAAGTGCTTCTTATTGTACAATGGTTGTCTGAGTGTCAGTGGGCAGACAGGTACATGGCTTCTCTCCCACACTTGTTCTAGCAGCACAAAGGGAATTGATGATGACTCATCTGTACCTTTCTTGACTCTCCTTCCTGGCTTTCCACTGCTTAGAAACAAGGCCCAGGAAAATGTGGCTGGAGTTAGAAGAGGCTCTGTGTCCCTCCTCCTCCTCTATTCTCCATCATAAAGGCTGCGGTGAAGAGGCTGGGTGAAAAGCAGGACATCAGGGGAATAGAGGCAGTCTGGTAGTTCACGGATTTCAGCAGGCCACGTGCTCCTTGAGTCCTCACAGGAAATTTGCCAGGTCCAAATTATTCCCCCTATTTTGGAGATGCGGAAACAAGTTCAAAAAGTGTAAGGTTAGTAATGAGGGATTTAGGATCCGAGCTCATGCTAACTACTCCAGAGCTGTGCTCTTAACCCCCATACGCTCTCTTGGCTATGGGAAAATTATCTTATTTGATCTCCACACTATTCTGAGGCATGGATACTGACAAGGAGACTGAGGCTCACTGCCCCTCTTACCAACCTGACTGAGAAAGGAGAATGGTGTAGAAAAGATAATGAACTGAGTTATACCCCAATTCTATTCTTAGTTATTGCTGGCCCTCTTTTCCTGGCCACCCTCCCCTGCCAACCTACTTATTAAGATTTTATCACTGCCTGAGTGCCATAGTAGATGGCTAACACAGTGTGGTGGAAAGGGTATAGTCTTACTTGCATTTTATTTTCTCAAAATGAAAGTGGCTTCTTGCCACTGACAATTCAAGCAATGTACGTTTTTTTGTAAAAAGAGAAACAAATAAAAAATTACAGAAGTGTAAAGAAGATAATAAAAATCACTCCCAAGCTTACCACCGATGACCATTGCCAACATTTTGGGCTATACCCTTGCAGACATTTTAAAAAACACAAACACTGTGTTATAATTTGCCTAAAAAACATTTCACAATACAGCTGGGCATGGTGGCTCATCACTGTAATCCCAGCACTTTGGGAGGTTGAGGCAGGAGGATTGTTGGAAGCCGGGAGTTTGAGAACAGCCTGAACCAGAAAGTGAGACCCCATCTCTACAAAAAAGTAAAATAAAATAAATTAGCTGGGCATGTTGGAAGATACCTGCAGTCTCAGCTACTCAGGAGGCTGAGGTAGGAGGAATGCTTGAGCCCAGGAGTTTGAGGCTGCAGTGAGCCATCACTGTGCTCCAGCCTGGGCAACAGAGTGAGACGCTATCTCTAAAAACAATTTCATAATACATGTATTACCTCATTTATTCCTTATAATAACCCTGTGGGGAGGGGATGATTATCCCCTGATTAACTCCAAGGAAATTAAGGCCCAGAGAGGTCAAACAACTTGACTGAGGCCATGCAACTACCACTTGATAGAGCTAGAATTTGAACCAGTATCTCTCTCCTCTTAAAACCCATGCCTTTCTAAACAGACTTTCATATTCATTACAAAGTAATATTAGTACACATTATAACACTTAAATGATGAAAACAATGCAGTGTTCATGCCAGAATCAACAGACTTCCATTCATTTGTATTCAACAGATGATAATTGGGCATCTACTAGATGCCAGGCCCTGTTTCAAACACTAGAGAGAGAGAGGACAGCAAACAAGACAGTGTTCTTAACCTCATAGAGTTTATATTCTGCTCAGGAAGGCAGGTAAACAAATAAATTTAATGGGAAGTAATAAGGGCTATGAAACAATATAAATTTAAGAGAACAGACAGTGACAAAAAGGGCTATTTTGTTTCTTCCAAGAATGAAGGCCTCTTTGAGGAGGTGATATCAGAGCAGTAAGTTGAATGAAGTAAGCGGACACACTATGTAACTACCTGGGGAAGATTATTCCAAGAAGATGGAATAGTGAGTGCAAAGATCCTGAGGCAGAAGCATGCTTGGAGCGTTTGAGGAACTGCAAATAAGTCAGTGTCCCTGGAATCCAGCTTGCATGGGAAAGAGCAGTAAGAGGTATATGATGGTGGACAGACAGGCAAGGAATCAGGTCGTGCAGGGCTCTGCAGGCTATAGTAGGCCTTTTGATTTTATTCCAAGTATAAGCTAGTGTAGGGTTTTGAGCAGAGGAGTGAAATGACCTGATTTATCCTGTGAGAAGTTCACTTTCACTGCAGACTAGAGAGGCTAAGAGTAGAAGCCAAGAGGCAAGTAATGAGGTGTGCAATGTGGGAACAAACTTAGGGAAATCACTTAGGGAAAAGACGAGCCTAGATTTAACAAATGACTGAGTCTTATAAGGCTGGGTTATGGAAATAAATGCAACATTGCTACTGCCCCCGCAGAGTTCATAGTGGAGTAGATGGACCAACAATTCCATGTGAGCCCGCCATGGCAGAGGACTTTAATATGAGCTCTGGAAACTGGAGGAGAGAATGGTTCCTTTCACCTGGGGTCTGGGGTGAGGGAAGGCTTCACAAACAGGGCTTGACTTAGGTAGAATTCTGAAAACTGACAGGAGATAGGCAGGAAAAAAAGAGAGAGGGTGGAATGGGGTTGTACATTCCAGGCAGAGGGGACTGCATTAGCAAAGGCTCACAGGGAAGCAAGCACTTTCGGCTGCTTTCAAGAAATGCCCAATCATTAGTTTATGCCATATCTGCTTAAAGTTGACTATAAGCAAACAAATCAAGGCAACAAATATAGCTGAGCTTATTCTAGATTCAGCAACTTTAAATATGTTAGAACATTTTAAACTACAGACAACCATCTAGTGCATGGGTTGGCCAAATATTCCTATGAGGGGAGTAGATAACAAATATTTTAGGCTTTGTAGGCCACATGGTCTCTTTTGCAACTACTCAACGCTGCCTTTGTAGTGTGAAACCAATCATGGGAAATAGGTAACAAATGGGCATGGCTGTGTTTCAATAAAACTTTATTTATAAAACCAGGCAACGGCCCAGATTTGGCCTGTGGTTTGGCAGACCCTGAACTACTGCCTCGATCCCCCAGTTCTGTACTCAAAACCTCCTGTTTGGCTCACAGATGCCTGTTGATGGGACCAGTGGACTGACCAACAGTCACTCATTCTGGGTAGCTCACAGATCTCAATCCTTTCGGGATATTACTGACAGCACTAAATCAGTTTTAAAGTAAAAGATGGAAATGTCAGGACTTTATGCCCAGAGGATGTTAATGGTTGTAAAAGGAGCCTAGGCTGAGGTGCTGGACTTAAGAAGCACATTGGAACTAAAGTAGCAATTATTATAAGATAGATGAATCTGAAGATAAAAGATATATACTACTGCTTTTATTTAATCTGGAATCCATATATAGCCCTAATAATGTCATCTATCTCTCTTCCCCAATTTTAAAGTTTCAGTATAATTTCAACTGAATCTCATTACACTACATTATTAAAATAGGATCACTGCAATAACTGTATATATATGATTTTCTAACTAGTAAGAGAATCAAGGGAAAAGAAATATTCATAGTGCAATGTTGATGATTTCAGGGCACTAAACTCTGCAATTCTCAACGTGATTATAACAAGACTCAATTTTGACCACAAAAAAAGGTGGGCTCTGCAAAGGCTAGCTCCTGCTCTTGAAATGGACCATTCGCTTCATACTGGGCTATGTATTGATTAGTTGCCATAGTTTATTTGTCATTTTCTTCTTAATTTCATCCTAGAGCATCACCCTTGGCTAAATGTCTTGAATAGCATCACTGAATCAGACATGCTGTCAGTTCCAACATTTCTAGGAACTTGATGCCCAGAACAATGAATTTGACTTTTCTCACATTGGCCATCTTGATGACCCATGACTTTGCATTGGAGACATCTCCTCCACTGTCTTTCTGTAATGCCTCTCGGAGGAAAGACATCAGATTTTTAGGAAATCTGACAGGATTCATTTGGGGCAGGATAACAACTTCCAACAGGGACAAATCTCCCAACTGTCATCATCATCATCATCACTCACACTTCCTTAGTCTGTGCCAGGCACTGCTCATGCATCTTTACATCTTTTAATTCATTAAAGCCTCACAACAACCCATAAGGTATTAAACTCATTGTACTGGGGTGTGTAGAGGTTACGTAATTTGCCCAAGGTCTCTTGGCTAGAAAGTGGCTGAGCCAGTAGCCAAGCCCAAGCAGTCAGGCTTGAGCCCATGTACTTCACTGCTAAACCATGTAGCGTTGACTTTTGGTTGAGTTTTAGAAGAAATGCATCTTAGTTTTGACTTATTAACCAAGCTTCGATTGAAAGTACTATTATCACATTCCTTGCTATGTCTTGAAGTTTTTTCATAGAGTTAAACTCAGTTCACAGGCAAAAACAGCTTTCCTTTATTTTCCCCTCTCAGGAAGAAGTATTCCATCTTCATAAAATAAGGTCATTTCAAGTTATGTGAAACTTGCCGTAGCTTTAAAGGCCTTATTTCTCATACAATACTCCTCAGCATTTTCATGTGATTTCTCTCATTTGATGCAGACAACAAATAAATGAGGTAACTGAGGCAGAAAGTCATTGAATAACTCGACAATAATCATAAGTCAGTAAGTAACAAGGCCATACTTTTCCTTCTATGTGTTTTCCTCCTTGGGCACAGGTTGAGTTAGAATGGACTACAAGTGTCCTGTTCAAGTGATTGGACTTGATTGATTTTTACTACATTTGTGAAAATTACATCGCTAGTGTCTTTGGCAAGGTTATAGTTTTAAATGTGCAAAATTATTCCAAATTACTTTAGAATCCATTTATTACTTATGCTTCTGTGCATAAAGAGGATCATGCAGCTTGGAACCTGGTCATCTATGAGATCACACTTTGTATTTTCCATTTACCATGAGAAAGCCATGTAGCTCATGTGCTTTCCCCTATTCTCTTCATCTTTTTTTTTTTTTTAACTTTTCCAGCTGAAGAGCAAGATATCCTTTTGGTCTTATTTCCCAACCCATACTCCATATATATTTCAGAGATCAATAGTTTGTTTACATAAACACAAACAAATAATGCGGTTAAAAAAGTGATAAAAAAAAGTTTCACTTCTAGAATGGCAGTGCGGTGAATAGCCACTGTGCGACATATTTGCTCAATGAAACCATCAAAACTGGTGAAAATTGTTCTTAAAAAAAATCAGTCATCTCAAAGTCTCTAAAATTATCTTAAGGGCATCCATTTAAGTAAAACATTTATTCAAGAAAACCTACTAAATCTCAGCAAGAGCAGCAAGAGTCTGTGATATTTCAGTTATGAGTGGCTCCCTTTTACCCGCCCCTCACTAAGCTCAGCTTAGTGGAAGTTCCACCCTGGGTGGGTGTGGTCAAGAAGATGGCCCTTTTTCTCCCCTCATATCCCAGTCAAGAAATATGGTGTCCCACAAGGAGGATCTGGCTGCCAGCATTTCTCATTCTCTCCAACTCCAAATGATAGAGGCTGAATTCCTGATGAGTGCAGCTGAGAGGTAGGGTGTTCCCTACCTCCACCCAGACCTTGTGTATATACTAGGCTTGTGTCTATAGGCCAGGTGCAACAGGCCAAGAATACTAGGGCCTTGACGACTCTCACTCCAGCTAGTTTGTAGAGCAGAGGTTTCATACTGGGAGAAGCAACCCAGCAAGGCAAGAGATTCCCAATGCTCAAAGCAGTGACTCACAGATTTTGCCCAGGGGGAGAGTCAGTCCATAAGAATAGATGTAGCTGAAGTTCTCTCAAAGAAACTGACTTTGTTTGAAGGAGTATGTTGCAGTTCAAGCCTAAGGATGCTCTGGAAAATGATGGAGATTCTAATGGTGAGCAATTAAGAGGCTGATAGCTCTATTAGAGCAAAAAGCTTAACCACAGACCATCTTGTTTATCAGAGAGAACCAGGGAAAGGCCCAGCTAAGAGGGGCCTTCTTGGGGTTAGAACAAACTTCAAAGAATCATGACATAAAGCTACCCCTGCTTAAATGTAATTGGATCAAACTGTGAAGCAATGTATACTCCCAAAATTATTGAAAAATAATTGAGCAATCAGCCAGAAATTCGTGTAGTTTAATAGAAGGAGGCAGACAACTTAATGGAGGTATCAAGGAAAAAGATGAACAGAGCCATACTGAAACCACTATCATCTCAGGGTGATTGTGCTCATGTTCAGTCATACCATCTTAGGAGTGACATCAGAGGATTTTATTGTATAGTATGTGAATTCTACATCAATAAAGTTATTTTAAAAGTGATACAAATAAGAGCAAAGTGAACATTTCCATTTGCCTCCCCTTAAAAGTCACTTGAGAAGAACATGGGCCTGCAATTCTTCTCTTATGTTTGGGTTTATTTATTTTCCATTTGCCACAAGTCATAGTGCATGTCAAAAGAAAAGGAGATCTTGAGACAATTTTGGCAATTTGTTCTCCTTCCCAGTATACTTTGTGGCACAGTTACTTAGACATCAGCACCGGAATAGCAGGAACATCAAACAGGGAAATGCAGGGTAGGTTGGGAGAGTCTGCTGGTCTGATGAGGTTCATTTGTTCACTCTCTATATATGAGAGAGTTCTTAATGCTTGGTTCCTGGCTGCTTTGATATCTTTTCTATGTCCATGTGAGATTACCAGATTATATGTCCCCTCTTCAAATTTATATCAGTAAAGGAGAGCAAGTAGCAAGCATCATGTCTTCTGCAAAATCACTTTCTTTGGGAGCCACTCATACCAGGATGACCCAGAGGGACCTCAAATTTGACATGTCCAAAATTGAGCTCATTCTTCCCCTCCTGCCTCTGCTACCCTTGCTCCTTCTGTATCTCCAATTCTGGCAGGACACAAACTAGAAAACTGGAAGTCATCATAAACTCCTTCCTCTGCCTTAGCCACACAGCCGATCAATCACTCATCCGTCTACCTTGTAAACAGCTCTGTGTCTCTCTGCTCTCTTTCGCTGCTCTTACAGGCCTAGCTCAGGCTGTTATCGTTTCTGCCTTGGACTGTAATAGCCCAGCCCCCTTGCCTTATACCTCTGTCTTTAGAATTGCCCCCCACCGGCCCACAACATCTGATTTGTTTTTACATAGGATCAAGTCCAAGTTTTCCAGTTGTACCCAGAATGGTATATAAGGTCCTTCATTCTCCGACCCCTGCTTATTGCTCAAGCCTCATTCCCCAACCTCTATGCTCAGGCTCATCTCCATACTCTTGACCATGAAGTTCCCTCTGTCTGGACTGACCTTGTCCATATTTTTCAAGCAACTAAGCTCTATTCATCCCTTCAGAATCAGCTCAGGACTAATCTCAGAGTAGCCTTCTCTGACCTACACACTGTGTTAGGGGCCCCATCCCTGTTTTTCTATAGTTCTTTTTGCATGACCCCATCTCTGCACTATGCTGAAAGTGTTAGTTTATTTGGAGATTTTCTCCATTAGATTGTGAGCTCCTTAAGAGCATGGGCTATGTCTTATTCTTCCTTATATCCCCCCAGCTCCTAGCACAGGTCTGACTTAGAGAGGATGCTCAATATAGTGTTGTCAGAGTGACTATCAAGTTGGTGCTTAGAGGCAAGGTTTATGAAATTTAATCTTTCTGACTTGATGCTTGATGATACAGTTGATAATTGGATAGATGCACCTCCTTTATGCTCCCAGAGTGTTCCCTCATTCCCCTTACCACTGTGATAATCATCCTGTATGTTTAACGGCATTTCCTTCTTTATTTACTTGTCTGACTCCTCACTAAATGGTGTCAGCTCCTAGAGAGAAGGGTCCAAGTTTCCTCTTGGTCACTGCTGAATCCTTGGTGCAGAGCCCAGTAGGCGTGGTGGAAAGTATCCTCTGGGCAGGTGAGCAGATGTGAAAGGAGGGACTGTATTGGGAATGTCCATTTCTCTGGTCCATCCCATCAATCAGGTGGAGTGTAGAGAGATGGCAGTGCTGCTCCAGCAAAAATTTCCCACTCCCCAATACAAACATGAGCCTGGGGAAAGGGAGGACCCCACCAACAATGATTACCTGCTAACTTAGATTACAATGGTGGGACTCAGTTTTCAGTATGGTCCAGTTGTTGCAACAGAAAACTTTTGGAAGAGATTTTATTCCTTGTGAACTCCTGGAGAGGTAGGAGTGTAGAACAGACCTAGCGAGAGAAAGCAAAACTATTTCAGAGAGCTGCGCTGAGAATTGGATTAGTCATTGCAGGATGGTTATCAGTTGTTACTACCATAACTTCAAACACAGAATTTTGACAGAGTACATCTGTGGTCAAATAGACATTGAAACACAGAATCTTGATAGAACTCCAGTGTTCAGATGTTTATAAACTGTAAGATGCCTCCTGTCTTGTGCTCACTCTTCCATGCACCCCTCTCTCCTCTACTTTTCTAAGGGTTTCCAGTGAAAACTAAGAAATCTGCTGGACTATTTCCACAAGAGCTGTAATGCTGTGTCTCCTTCTTTATTGAGTGCAGTCATAGTTTTCAGCACATGAGCATCAGCAGGATTACAGGTGTCTCTCTAAAACAAAAAACAAACAAACAAAAAGTTGACCACTTTTCAGTGCTGCTTAGTGTGAAAACATAAAGACATACTGAATATTTATCAGTGCCAGGGTTGTGTGGGTCTGCCTACACAAACGCAAGCAAACTTTGTCATTCCACTCAAATGAGCCAGTGGCAAAGGGAAGTGTTACTTATTTGAGTAGGCTTATGTTACTGTCACTTTGAACAAAAGGTGCTGGTCCAATGTCTCGGTATAGATCATAAACAAAGAAAGCTTTGAGCCTAGCCTCATCCAGAAAAGAAACCCCTTTGTAGTGTAGACTTCAGGCTGAGTTTGTCATGCACCTGCTCTATCATCCGTTCCCTAGGCATTCTGATACTCATTTCTAAAATGAGGATTGAGTAAAACTATTTCTGTTTGGGAAAATATCCTGAGATGTCCTGTGATGACCAGAGACTCTGTCAGGTAAATTTGAACCCTAAAGTTGGGCTTTGTTCCCCTAGAGGAAACATTAATTAACATTTGTTGAGTGTCTACTGTGAATCAGGCACTGTGCTAGGGCACTTTACATGTGCTCTCTTCTTTAACCCTTAAAATGGCCCAATGAGGGAGGCATTCACATCCCTGTTTTCCAAATTAGGTGACCAAGACTCAAGAAGAGTAAAAACTTACCCAAGGTCGCAAAGCCATCAACTGATAGAACTAGTATGCAACGCCAGCTCTGGCTTACTCTGAAGTGCATGTCTTTGCTCACCACTTCACCACACTGGTCTCTTAGCTCCTGGATGCTTGAGAAAACCACATCTAGCCATCATCTAGAGGTAATCTGCATCCTCTACAAGTCACTCTTTTGGAAGATCACTGATACCGATAGCCTTTGTTTTAGGATAGCTTTTACATTTGTAATGTGGTTGTGACTGTGGATTTCCCACTAACCAGAAAAGATTGGCATGTTGTACCACTTTAATCATAATGCTTGAAATAATTACTACATAATTTCAACACCTTACCTTGTATCTCAAAATAGGGAGATGATGATGTACTAATGGAGGATGTTACACTGAAAGCCCACTTAGGCTTTCACCAAATTTGTTGAATTGTAAGTCAAACAACAAATAGAGGGACTTATTAGGTAAACATAGTTAAAATGCATAGCTTCCTGAAAGGCTGCTGATAGTAGACATTCATGAAGACTTTTGCAGGTGCCATTAACTTTTAATTTACCATCTGTAGAGTTTGTACCTCCAAACATCATTTTTGGGGTCTCTACTTGGGCAGTGTTCCAGGTTGAGTATCGGGAGTGGGAGGAATATTCCAAACCCACACCTGTTCGGATAAATGGTGATACCATTAGCAACAAGAAGTAAGTGATCATGGCTTCTCCCGTTTTTCATAAATTACACAAAATAACCATAATGCTGCAATTTAGTGGTCCAAAGTTCATTCTATTCAGCAGGCCATCCATAGTCAACAGTTTAAAGAAAAGGGACCTGCTGAGAAAATAGTGGTCTAATCAGATGCCATAAAATCGAGCTGATGAGATGAGTCTTATTTCTTATTTTGTAAGGGGATTCTAATGAAGCGATGCTCGGAGGGGATTCAGAACTTTCATTATTCAGGTCAGTTGCATCCAGTTCCCAATGAGGCTGGGGAGCCTAATCCTACAAATTATTTGTAGACATGCTGGATTGTGCACAGGACTTATTACATCCCAATTTCCTCGCCGCCAAATTGTACACATTGTCTTGGTTCCTATAAGGACTAATGAGAAAGCTTTGGAAAAAAGGTAAATCAAAGGGAACAGTAATCAAATGAAACGTACTGAAGGACGGTGCGTCAAAAACAAATTCATCAAACGCTGAAAGTGGGAGACAAGAGGGCTCCGTTTGTGTACAGCACACTAACAGCTCTCACAATACAGTAAACACCTCTGAGGCTCAGGTGGGTAAACACAGGCAGGTTCAAGCGGGAAGTTTCCATGACACATCTAGCACACCTTTCTCTCCAGAAAGAGCCTGAGGAAGGAGGGAAGGGAAGGTTGGCCATTTACTTAAAATCTGCCCACCAGGCCCATAGGCCTCTAGAAATCATATACCTGTCAATGTACAATTATCTCCTGCCAGGGAGGCATAAATAGCCCAACTGTTCATTTCTGAATTTATTCAATAAATAGTTTCCCATTGGAATATATAGGAATTATGTTTGAAGTAACTCCAATATGGTAAGTGGGAAATGAATGTATTTCCTTTTGGCAGCGCTGAATAGATTGAGAATTTTTTATACTTTAATTGTATTTTTAATACTTTCAGCATTAAGGAATGCATTAACAAAGCCAGACAAAGGAATTCGTCACCAGCTTCTGGGGAACAGAGAATCTTTCTGCTGCAGCTCTTGGCTATCGCCTTCTCAGCTCTCTGCCCTCTGCCACTGGGTTGTGTCTTACTTGCAGGAGAAACTGAGGCCATGGAGAGGAGGGAGCTCATACTGTTGTTAAGATTAAATGAGGCGCCGGGCGCGGTGGCTCAAGCCTGTAATCCCAGCACTTTGGGAGGCCGAGACGGGCGGATCACGAGGTCAGGAGATCGAGACCATCCTAGCTAAAAAGGTGAAACCCCATCTCTACTAAAAAAAAATACAAAAAACTAGCCGGGTGAGGTGGCGGGCGCCTGTAGTCCCAGCGACCTGGGAGGCTGAGGCAGGAGAATGGCGTGAACCCAGGAGGTGGAGCTTGCAGTGAGCTGAGATCCGGCCACAGCACTCCAGCCTGGGCGACACAGCGAGACTCCGTCTCAAAAAAAAAAAAAAAAAAAAAAGATTAAATGAGGCAATGCATGCAAAGCTCTTAGCAAGGTACTTGGCACTTTAAATGATAAGCACTCAATAAGTGATATTTAATGTTATTATTATTATTACTTTGGCAGTCACTATCATTATCATAGAAGGAGGTATCTAACTTTTTTTTTTTTTCTTTTGAGACAGGGTCTCACTCCTGTTGCCCAGGCTGGAGTGCAGTGGCACAATCTTGGCTCACTGCAACCTCTGCCTCACAGGCTCAAGCAATCCTCCCACCTCAGCCTCCTAGGTTCCTGAGTAGCTGGGACTATAGGCCTGCACTATCACACCTACCTAATTTTTTGTATTTTTAGTAAATACAGGGTTTCACGATGTGGCCCAGGCTGGTCTCGAATTCCTGAGCTCAGGCAATCTGTTCACCTTGGCCTCCCAAAGTGATGGGATTACAGACATGAGCCACCACCTCGGCCATATATAAATCTTAACGTGTTGAAAGTTATATGGGATTCTCGCTCTCTAACATCCCAGTGACACTTTATGTGGCCCATATGGGATAACCAAAGTGAGCTCAGCTTGTCTTGTCCAGTGAAGTCCTTTCAGTACAGCTTGACCAATCTTAACTAAATAAGGCTGGTGTCCAGTGATCATAGCTCAAATAAAGAGGATTTCTCTTCTGTGTATAACATGGTTTATAAACTAGGAGTGAGAGGTAACCCATCTCTAGACTCATTAATTAATTCAACAAATATTGGTTGAATGCTTACTAATTCTGTGCCAACCTTACTTTTAGATGCTGAGAATAGAGTGATAAACAAAAATAGACACAATTCCTGCCTTTATGTAGTTTACAGTCTGGTGGATGTGAGGTGGGGGATGAGGGAAGGGGAGGAGACAGACATTGGACTCAACCTACCGGAAGATGTGTACTTGAAACAATGTGCATGATCCCAAAATGATTATATCAAAAGAAAATTTCACAGAAGAAATAATAGAACAGGTTTTCAGTTTGTCATTTCCAGGGCACTGGTGCCTTATTAGCCAACCAGACATAGGCAAAACAAACAAACAAACAAAACAAAACGAAGCAAAACAAAAAACAAAAACAACAACAATAAAAACAAAAAAACCACTGAAGCTGCTCCTGAGTCTGAAATCCCCACCCAAAGGAGCAGGGGCAGAAGCATGGAAGGAAACTCTGTGAAGCGGCTTGTACCCTTGCACTGCCCCAACTGGCAGTAAAGTGAAACAGGTCATACATGACACCCAAGAGTATGAGAGTGAAAAGAGGTACTCCGTACTGCCTTCGCTGGTGACTCACTATGGCCATTCATCCAGTCAGCATGCATTTATTGAGCCCTTACTAAATTCCAAAGGGTACACAGTAGTCCCCGCTTTCGGAGAGCTTCCATTCTAGTGATTGGCCCTGAGTCACTAACTAATGATGGTGAGTTCATCTACATTCCTAAAGGTAAGGGACAGCTAAATTAATATTAAAGGTAGTTTGGAAATGTATGCCAGGCAGAAAGAACAACAAATACAAAGACCTGGAAACAAGAACAAGCTTGAAGTATATAAGCAACAGAAGAAAGTCCAATGGGGCCGGGTGCGGTGGCTCACGCCTGTAATCCCAGCACTCTGAGAGGCCAAGGCGGGTGGATCAGCTGAGGTCAGGAGTTCGAGACCAGCCTGGCCAACATGGCAAACCCCATCTCTACTAACAAATACAAAAATTAACTGGGTGTGGTGGCACGCACCTGTAATTCCAGCTACTCAGGAGGCTGAGGCTGAAGAATCACTTGAATCTGAGAGGCAGAGGTTGCAGTGAGCCGAGATCGTGCCACTGCACTCCAGCCTGGGTGACAGAGTGAGACTCTGTCTCAAACAAACAAACAAAAAAACAAAGCCCATTGGGATTACAGCACAGTATAAGGGAGAGATTGGTGGCAGAGAAGGCAGGAGCGAGTTCTGGCTTATGCAACTGGGTACATGGTGGTGCCATTCACTGGAAGAGGGACCATGGAAGAAGGAGGTTATTATAAATTGTCACTGCTCCCATGTGGCATAATTTTGCCACATGATCATCCTGGGCTTAGGATCACTAAGGCCATTTCCAACTTACTAATAGGCAAGCTTTCAAGGTCTATTGGTGAGATGGCTTTTTAAAACCCAGAGTTTGTTTTCCCATAGAGTAATGTTATATATGGCCAGCAGATGGGCTGTTGTATTGGAAGTTTTACTGTTCAAGACCCAAGTATGGAGCTGGAGTGAACCTAGACAAAGTGCCATTCACGGAGGGGCCATGTCAATGTCAAGGCCCTGGTGTAGCCATGGATATCATCTGAATGTTGCCTGTGGCTAAATTAGCGCTCACGTAGTATTGATGGGCAGGACCATAGGATTAGCTCAGGCCAATGGACCATGAGCAGAAGTGATGTGAGTTACTCCTAGGCCAGAGCATTTAATGTCTGGTAAGCCATGAATGTAAGCAACCTCTTTCTAGATGGCAACCCATGTAAGACATGTAGCAAGAATGAAACAGAAATGTGTATCACTAAAATTGTGGGTAGTTAGCACAATGTAGGCTAGCCTACCTTATACAGTGGTGTTTGCCATTTGGCCGTCTAAATCCATCAGGTCCTCCTGTGTACCATGCCATAGTTGGAGGAGGTATTAGATTGGCCATGGATAATATGCCTGGGTGGGCTTGATGTGGTGCTCATACCTACAAATCCAGCACTTTGGGAGGCCAAGATGAGAGGGTCACTTGAGCCCAGGAATTCAGGACTAACCTTGGCAACGTGGCAAGACCCCACCACTACAATAATAATAATAATAATAATAATAATAATAATAATAATAAGCCAGGCATGGTGGTGCCTGTTTGTGGTCCTAGCTACTCGAGGGACGGAGGTGGGAGGATCACTTGAGCCCAGGAAATACAGGCTGCAGTGAGCTGTGATGGCACCACTGCATTCCAGCCTTGGTGACAGAGTGAGACCCTGTCTCGATAATAATAATCATAATGCTCATTTCAGATATCCAGCTAGACTTGTCCTCTTGCTCGCTTGACCTTTCAATATGCTAATGTTTACTCTCATTTCACTGTACCTCTATTCCCTAACTGCATAGCTTGACTTTCAATAACTGCCCCTCACTGCCTACCCAGTTTCCTGACACATTTTCATGCCTTTCTCTGCTTTATTGACCTTAAGTTCCCACTTGCTTCTCCCGTCTGCACACCATCTCAATTTGAGCATCCTTTGTAGCTATACACAGGATACTCTCACAAACAACTCTTAGCACTATGAGAGCCTCATCAAGCCCCATCTCCACATGGTAAGGGAATTTAGATACTAGTAAAAAGGTAGCCAATGGTGTTTTCTAGGGAAGCAATTCTGAACATGAGGAATGTAGGATAAAGGTGAGACTGACAATGAAAAATGAGGATAGAAGTCAGAAAGACTGGGAATTAGTGCAGAGCAAAAAAATGGCTCAGGACCAAAGATCTGAATGGTGCCTGGTTGACTGAGATGAACTCCCTCGCATACTTCCTTAGGGGTGCCAGCTGTGTGGTACAGGGCAGGCCCAACAGCTTAAGAAAACAGAACAGGTAGGACTTGGCATCTATAAAACTTAAGATTCCAGATAACATGATACCTACAAAAACGTTCTTCCAGGGTTGTAGCTTAACTCTGCCATGCTACCCTGGCAGATGCAGTAGGAATATTCCCACCCCAACAGGCAGAGAAAGCAGAAATCATTGGTGGTGACTTCTATGGCTAAAGGCAGCTTCTAGTGTTGGGACCTGGACTGAAGCCTTGGAATGTTCTTTTTACCCCATGAATGGGATCTTCCTAAAGTTATACACTGGGGGCTCCCTATAATCTGCTGTGCTAGTGTCTAAGCCAGTTTCAGGTCCAACCATGCACACAAATGATGTGGGCCCTTTCGTTTACAATGTCTCGGTGACTTTTGCACAAGAAGCTTTTGTTTGTTTGTTTGTTTGTTTTTGTTTGTTTCCGCCAGTTGAAGGCAAGTGCTAAACAAAACAGGAAAAAAGGAAATGGATGGCATTGGGGCCAGAAACAAAGACAACGAAAGATATTACTTCCAGATACTCGACTTCCACAGCTGGCTGGAATGTTTAACATTTCTAGTTCTGACCTGTCCTCTTGCTTTCCTTAACACAGCCACTTTCTCTGTTATATAGACTTAACTTTTTGTAGGAGAAGCAAAATCCACTGGCAATTTCTCCCCCCTCAATCTCATCCCAGCACCCAGCACTCAGTAGTTGCTCAATAATGTTTGTTGCCATGAAACATTTCTCTTTTTTTGAGATGGAGCTTCTCTCCTGTTGCCCAGGCTGGAGTGCAATGGTGTGATATTGGCTCACGGCAACCTCTGCCTCCTGGGTTCAAGCGATTCCCCTGCCTCAGCCTTCTGAGTAGCTGGGATTACAGGCATGCGCTACCACGTCTGGCCAATTTTGTATTTTTAGCAGAGACGGGGTTTATCCATGTTGGCCAGGCTAATCTCGAACTCCCGACCTCAGGTGATCCATCCGCCTCAGCCTCCCAAAGTGCTGGGATTACAGGCATGAACCACCGTGCCCAGCCGCCATGAAATGTGTCTATCTGAAGAGCAGCCATCCCAGTACCTTACCTTTTCCATTCTATTGAACCCTAAACTATCTCACCTTGTTTTGCCTTCCTTTCCCCAGCCCTGGAAATACCAGAACACTGTCTACACAATAGAAATACTAAGATTTCCAAATGAATACATGCCTGCTTCTCTTCTTCCTTGGAGACTCATCAGGAGAGTCAATCAACCGAAAACCTACAGTGTACCAAGCAAGCAACAGCTGTAGGGTAGTTACAACCCTTTGGAGAAAGCTCCAGGTACAAGGTAATATTGCCATGAAAGGTTTCCATGTCATTTACTTTTCCCACATATTAACGTGCTGCTGGTTCTAATTACTCAGAATATTATCATTGTTACTGGCTTTATGTTTCTCTGTGTTTTCGTAGACAAGACAGTTCCAGACATTATAGCAGGTTAACAGACCAAGTAAATTCAATTTAATTTGATTAGCTATCATTCGCCTATCAGTTATCATTAGAAAACTATTATTTTCTGGTTTTATAAAGGATTTTCACAGCATTTCCCAGTTGAGTCCTGTGTCAAGTATTTGACAAGGTATGATAAGTTGAAATGTTTCAAGTTGCATACAATATTCCTCAAGAAACAATGTTTTACACCTCATGTTCTCACTCATAAGTGGGAGTTAAACAATGAGAACACATGGACACAGGGAGGGGAACATCACACACCAGGACCTGTTGGGGTAGGGGAGAAGGGGAGGGAGAGCATTAGGACAAATACCTAATGCATGTGGGGCTTAAAACCTAGATGACGAGTTGATGGGTGCAGCAAACCACCACGGCACATGTACACTTATACAACAAACCTGCATGTTTTGCACATGTATCTCAGAACTTAAAGTATAATAGAAAAAGAAAGAATGTTTTAATACAGTGTCCAGCAAACTATGGTCCATGGGCCAAACAAGCCCACCAGCTGCTTATTTTTGTAAATAAAATTTTATTAAAATACAGTTATGCCTATTTTTAAAATATATTGTCTATGATGACTTTCATGAAATGTTAACAGTTGCAAACAACTGAAATATCTTCCATGTATTAAATGCCTGATGTTTGCAATGGCCATCACACTCATTATTTTACCCAATCCATACGACCTCTCTGATGTAATAATAGCTAGCATGTATTGTACTAATCAGAGTTTTGTTCTTAATCTGGTGTTCATAAACTTAGATGGGAAAAATTACAACAAAATTAGAAAATTTATTTCCACTAACCTCTAAATGAAAGCAAGCCTTTCCTTCCATTATGAATGTAGGCAACAAACCAAAGTCATATTTGCAATACCTGTGACTTTGTTACCAGTAGAAATATCATAGGTACTTTTCCAGCACATTACAATTGTAGTTATCTCACAATACCACTTACTTTCTTTATTGCTTTGAAATATTGGTAGATATTAGACAGACTGCTAAATCTTGTTATTTATTCAATATGCTACTAAGGAAGCATGTATATCACAAATTTGTTTTAAAAATATATCAATAACTTGATTTTATTATAACTAGTTTTCCCTTTGTAATCCAAAGTATTGCATTTATGCATTTAAAAATATTATTCTGCAAAGGGGTCTGCAGGTTTTCACAGGCTGCAAAAGGAAGCCATGCAGAAGTTTAGGTGGATCTATACTGTGTGCATTAATTCACTGAATACTGGCAACTACCCTGGGTGGTGGGTACTACAACGAGCCCCTGACCACTCCTTTTCTACACAGGAGGACAATGAGGAGCAAGAAGATTGATATAGTTGCCCAAAGTCACACAACTGGTAATGGGGCTGAGATTCGAACCCAGTCTGAGATCTATGTTTTCTCATATCCTGTACTATGTACTCTTATGTGTCACTATCCCATTCATGTGAGGAAATCAATTTTTTTTTTTTTTTTTTTTTTTTTTAACAAAGGAGGATGTTAAAGGCTGTTGTTAATAGGGAAAAACATGAAAAAAAAATTCTTGAGCACTTACTATGCCAGGCTCTTTTCAATCATATCTCATTTTATCCTCTTAATGGCCCTCAGTGATTGACTGATGAGTGAACTGAGACACAGGGAGGATAAGCAACTTACAATCACACTAGTTTGAAGCCATGTTAGCATCCAGAGCCTCTCTCTCTCTCTCTCAACTACACCATGCAACCTAATTAGTATGTAAATTATCTCATGCAATCCTGAGGTCTTATTTCATTTGTGGGGTTTTAAGTGAGGGGAAGATATTGCAAGGAAATATCCATGCCCTCTTTCCTACTAGAGCCAAGAAATTTTTCATCAAAACAGATGGGCTAAATCAGTATTGATCTGTATGATGCAATTTTAAGCAAAATATTTCATGTGAGGTTTAAGAATTTCACAAAACCACGTGTAAGAGTCAATTTAAAAATAAAGTAGTAGATTGATATTTATTACTATGATGTTCTGACTGACAATATAATACAGGAAAAGAATACTTTCAAGCAAGAAAATTGATACCAATATAATTTTTTTTAAAAAAGGAATTGCAATAAATTATGGTGCAAACCTGTTTGAAGGATTTCAAATAAAACTGCTTAAACAATGCTGACTTAACTTCAAAAAGTATATTCTTGCTCAATTCGTTGGCCTGATTCCCTCAGTAAACTTCAAATCAAGGCCGAGTTTAAAGTATTTTGTATCAGTTACAATTTACAAACCAAGGAAAGGAGCTAAGAATGAGAAAGTGTTTCTGGGTAGGAACTGCTTTGCTCAGATCTGAACTGTTTATACTCACAGATCACAGTGTGTGTAGTTCAGACATGGCCTAAGCTTTTCCTTGGCAATAATGCTCAAGTCTGCCCTAAGAGAATGCAGAAACTCCGCCCCGAGAAAGCCGTTTCATTAGCAGCCTGCCTCTTCCTGCTAGGAGAGCTTCGTTTCCCAAGGCTCTCAGTGGTCACAAACCACGTTTCTAATGCAACTAAAAGATTCCTCTTCACGGACACTTAATGATGCCGAGTGTGTCATTACGACAAAAACAAACAAACCTTGTCTTCAGAAAGGAAATCTGGGGCCTCATAGTCCAGAAATGAACACAGAAGAGTGAAATAAAATAGCCTGTATTTGAAGAAGCCCTTCAGGATTCTATGGGGCATTGGGAAGGAGGCCTGGATTTGCATTTGGCAGATTCATTCCTGGCTGCAACACTCAGCCTCTTAGAACCTCAGCTACTTCATTTGTTCAAAGGCATTGGATTCCACCAGCCTGCCACTATGCAGGAGCAAATCCAGCCATTTATTAAGTATCGTGTGCTGAGTCCTGTATTAAGTACGGGGTGATTGTGAAAAGCAATGTGTGTGATATAAGCATGTAAGAATAGTTGGTTACGGGTAATGTGTACGATACCATCATTATTATTACATGGTTATGATCTCTGACACTTTTTCCTTTTGTCTGTTTTATTTCTATTTTAAACAATGTTTATCGATTTTTTTCTGATTATATACTTTGTGAACATGTTCAATGATCTGGAAAACACAAGAAGGTACAAAGAAAAAACAAAACTTCCATAACCATGTTCACATGAGACAAAACCACCCAGTCAAAAATGTGAATTAGAAAATAACTAAGGGATCAGAACCCATCTGGTTGAACCACACATCTATGCATGTGTCCTTCCCATCATCTACCCAATTTGTCCCTCCCTCCAATAATAAACAATGGCAGACACTGTGCAGGTGCCGGGGTGTGCATGGTGTAGGACCAGAGTCATCTGTGCATCTCCAGACTCACAGAATGCGGAGTGGGGGGAGGGCCCTAGAGAACGTGCAGCCGCCCCCCCACCCCCACACCCCGCCCTGCATCTTTTCCAGAACAGGAAGAGAGAACATCTTTGTCGCGGGTGACCCGGCAGCGTACTTGCTTTCCATAGAAACGGAGGAGACATTCCTGCCCTGGTCGCTTGGGCTTGAGGACAGGCTCCATCTGGAGGGCCCTCGCCCAGTCCAGGAGATTCCCTCATTTCTAAGAAAAGTGCCTAACTGCGACCAGCGGCTCCTACAGACCCCTGTATGCCCCCCTTCGGTCCTTGCCCGCCTCCCCTTTCCAAGCCTCTCGCTTGCTCGCTCGGGATTGGATCAATGCAGCAGAGTGCTCTTTGCTGGGCCTTCATGCCCTGTGATCGCCCAGCCCGGGCTTTAGGGGCTGAGCGTATCAATTCAGGCCCACTGAACTGTATTTCCCCAGCCCGGGCCCGCCCCCGGCCTTTGTGCCGCGCCTGGTCCGCCCCTTTTACTCACTCTGCCTTCATGCTTTGTTTGGCAAACACAAAACGCCCGGCCCAGCGGCGGGTCCTTTTCAAGCTTCGCAGCCAGCACTTGAAAACGCCGCGAGGCTCGGGTACCTGGGAACACCTCCGGGGCCAGGCAGAGTGGACGCCCAGCAGCTCGTGCCCCCGCAAGGCGCGTCGGTGGTCTGGGCCGCGCCCCCCGAGACGGCCGGCCTGAGTAGGGGCCGAGCGGCGCGGGCTTTCCCACCGCGCTACCCTGAATGCCCGGGGCATCACAACTTTCCAGGCGCCGGCGTTCCCTTTGAAAATCCGGGGCACTTTGGGGGCCCCCTCGCCTTGCCTTTGTGTTTTAAATGGCCTAGAAGTTCACTTGACACAGAATTTAGAAGCTTGAGAACCGGTTTCGATGATGCACCCGGAGCTTTAACCACAGCAGCCTTCACTGGACACTAAGGGCTGCAAAGGCTCCGGCTCAAGAAGAACAAAAGCAGCAACATCGGTGGGAACAGCAGCTACTGTTTATTGAGCGCTTACTATGTGCCAAGTGTCATGCTAAGTGCTTTACAAGCATGAGGAGGTGTAAACTTAATTTACAACAACCTGTGATGTTGGGATTAGAGCCTCTTGTATTGAAAAGGAAGCTAAGGATCTGAGAGGCTAAGAAAGCTTGCTCCTAACCACTCCTCAGTCGAATGAATGTCCTCTTTACTTAAATAGTGAAATCCGTTGACGTCCTTTCTTCTTTTCTTTTTTATAAATAGAAGGGGTCTTTCTCTGTCACTCAGGCTGGAGTGCAGTGGGGCGATCACGGCTCACTGTGGCCTCGACCTCCTGGGCCCAAGCAATCTTCCCACCCCAGCCTCCCGAGTAGCTGGGATCAGGGGTGCACCACTACATCCTGCTAATTTTTAAATTTTTGTAGAGACGAAGTCTCACTATGTTGCCCAGGCTGGTTTTGAACTCCTGGCCTCAAGTGATCTCACCTCAGCATCGCAAAATGTTGGTATTTACAGGTGTGAGTCACAGTGCCTGGCTTGTTGACTGACATCTTTTGGCTCTTTATAAGAAGTTTTTTTTGTTTTGTTTTGTTTTGCTCTTCGTGAACATGTCATTTTCTGTTCCGCTTTTATCAGTTGCCTTCATAGCCTGAGTGGAAGAAAGTTTTAGGTGTTCTCATATAATAATTATTAGAGTAACCACACTTTGTTGAAGATTTATAGTGTGCCAGGCACTTAGCTAAGTGATCAAATACATCCTGTCATTGGATCCTCAAAACCATCCTCTTGGGTGAGTTCTGCTATTGTCTCCATTTTACAGTGGTGGAAACTCAGCAAGCTGAAGTAACTTGCCCAAGGTCACACAGTCAGTGAGGTCTTCACAGAGCCAAGGCTTGTCTGAAGCCAATGTGTGTTCTCTCTTTTTTTTTTTTTTTTTTTGACAGAGTCTCACCCTGTCGCCCAGGCTGGAGTGCAATGGCATGATCTCTGCTCACTGCTACCTCTGCCTCCCAAGTTCAAGTGATTCTCCTACCTCAGCCTCCCAAGTAGCTGGGACTACAGGCGCGTGCCACCACACTCAGCTAATTTTGTATTTTAGTAGAGATGGGGTTTCACCATGTTGGCCAGGATGGTCTCGATCTCTTGACCCCGTGATCTGCCTGCCTCACCTCCCAGAGTGCTGGGATTACAGGCGTGAGCCACCACGCGGGCCCCAATGTCTGTTTTCTAAACCATTAGATGATATTGCCTTCTATTGTTATTAATTGTGTTTTAATGTTTACAGTTCTTCAAAGCGTAGCTTTTTGTTTTCCAAAATTTGCCTTTCAAGGTAACATAATTGACAATCCCTTGCTTTGTTATTTTAAGTCCCTTTGGGATCATTTTTTCCTTGAAAAGACTGAAATAGCTTCAAACTGCAGTAACACAAAGGGAAACAAGGAGAATTGGGCTCCTAACTTAGGTAGGTCGGCCTGTTAACAGGTGTTAGTTGGAGGAACAGAAAATGGCTGATGCCAAACTAATAAATTTTAGAACACCCACATCAAAGGGAGCAGCACATGCCAAGACCCTGTGGTTGGAAGGGGTATAGCAAGTTTCAGGGACTGAAAATTCAGTGTGGCTGGAGCATAAAGAACAAGGAGGAACATGGTGTGAGATGGAGCTGAAGAGATACACGTGTGGGGCCTACCCATCATGGGCCTACAAAGTCCTGCTGATGTTTTGAGTCCTTACCCTAAGATCACTGGGAAGCCATTGAAGAGTTTAGTAAATAAAGTGTGCCTGTAATCCCAGTGCTTTGGCAGGCCAAGGTGGGAGGATCTTTTGAGGCCAGGAGTTTAAGAGCAGCCTGGGCAAGATAGCAAGACTCTGTCTCTACAAAAGAATAAAAAACTAAAAGTCAAGGGGTGACATGGCATTCTTTTTTTTTTTTTCTCTTTTTTGAGACAGAGTCTCACTCTGGTCCCCCAGGCTGGAGTGCAATGGCACGATCTTGGCTCACCGCAACCTCCGTCTCCTGGGTTCAAGCAACTCTCCTGCCTTAGCCTCCTGAGTAGCTGGGATTACAGGCGCTTGCCACCACGCCCGGCTAATTTGTGTATTTTTAGTAAAGACGGGGTTTCACCATGTTGGCCAGGCTGGTCTCAAACTCCTGACCTCAGGTGATCCACCCACCTCGGCCTCCCAACGTGCTGGGATTACAGGCTTGAGCCACCGTGCCCGGCCAACATGGCATTCTTAAAAGATCACTCTAGCTTCAGTGTAGAAAACATATTATGAAACAGTAAATCTAGGGAAACAACTAGTAAACTATGTAGTTGTCCAAGCATGAGATAATGGTGGCTTGGACTAGGGTGATGATAGTGGTTTTCTACGATTAATAAATGGTTGGCCAGGGGCCATGCACATAATGTCTCAGATCTTCAGTTTTCTCATCTGCAAATTGTCCCCAACACCACCAACCTTTCTCACATGAAGGTAATCAAAAAACATATTCAGGCAAGCCATTAATTTAACATAACGATAAGCCAGGCTCAGTAATTTTCAATCCTGATTAAGTAATATCCGCTACTTTTCATTATCATGTAATGACTAGGCACAGCTATAGGTTTTTTTCAGGTTTAGTGTTAACTATACAATAAACACCTGACTTAAACACACATCTCCTTGTAAGGACTTAAACCATTATAGATAAGGCTGGAGTCTCCCTTGACTTCCTTCCCAAATCCTGGGTCCTTTTGTCTCTCCTTAGAGGCAATGTTTAAAGGCCTTGAAATTTGAACTTCAGAAACACAGGGTGATGATGCAGACCAACCATTTGTAGCTGAATTGATCTAGAAGCATAATATCGGGGTCACCTGGAAATACCTAAAAGGAAAACTCTCTCTGTTGGGGCAGCTGCTTTGTAATAGACATCTGTGTTCATGGGTCCCCATATCCCACTGTGGTCAAAGGTCAGTTGGATCTCTGCAAGGTTGAATATTCTCCACCTTATACTCTGAAACAGTAAGTGATTTTTTTGCGTATGTACCCTATAAGTCACTAAAAAGCATATTGTTTTTGGTTTAAAGTACAAGTGTTCTGTGTCTTGAACTTGATCATAAAGTGAGCACACCTATGAAACCAGCACCCAGGGCAAATTCAGGACAGAGAACATTACTAGCAGCCCAGAAACCTTACTTGGGTCCCCTTTCTATCACTATTCCTCACTCAGAGATAACCATTGACTTCTAATGGCATAGATTAGTGTTGCCTGTTTTTGAACTTTATATAAATGGAATCATACAGGATGCACCCTTGTGTGTGTGTGTGTGTGTGTGGTTTTTTGTTTGTTTTTGCTCAATACTAGACTTGAGAGATTCATCCACGTCCTTTGCACGTATCAGTAATTCATTATAAGTGCTGTTGCATAGTGTTCCGCTGTGGAAATATAACACACAATGTATCCATTCTATTGCTGATAGACATTTAGGTTGTTCCAATTGGGGTGACTTGATTTTACTATATTTTGATTACACCTGAGCAGATTTTCAGCTTTAAATTTACACTGTCATGAGAATGAAATGCCCACAAAACAAAGCTGATTATTTTACCCTCTCAAACTTAAAGTCTTTTGTTGGCTCTCCCTTCCTTTCCTCTGAATTAAATCTGAATTCCTTAGCATGACACTCAAGATCTTGTCCAACATATCCAAAACTAAATGTTGAGCCTCATATCCTGCCACCAAATTCTAGCTACTCATTTCTCATTACTCCCCAGTCATACCAGGCATTTTCATGACTCTGTGCCTTTTTTGCACATGCCTTTCTGATGACATGGGATGCTTTCTTCTTTATCTGGAAAACTTCCACTGCTTCTTTAAGATCCCACTGCTTCTTTAAGATCCCACTCCAATGTCACCTCCTTTGTGAAGCCTTCCTGAATACTTGCAGGTAGAATCAAGTGACACCATCCTCTGGGTTCCCCCTACAACTGGTTTAGCTTATTAATTTTATTTTCACTTAAGAAAGACATCACATTTAGTGCATATTCTAAACACTTGAAAAATATTAACTCATTGATCCTTAAAATAACCCCCCGGGATAGGTATGATAAAAAGAGTACTTTTGCCATGTGAGGAGACTGAGGCACATAGAGGTTAAAAATGACTTCCCTGCCTTATGATAGGTGGATGTAGATGTATTAATTTGTAGATGCAGAGCCTAGGTCAAAACCCAGGCAGCCCAACTCCAGAGCTCAGGCTTTTCCCTACTTTGCCACACTGCTGCTATCTCTGGGTTGCATTGCCCTCTGTGCTTGGATGAATCAACTGGCTGACATACCAGTCTCTCCCACTAGACTGTATCCCCTGTTACCATTTCATTCCTGTTTGTGTCCTGAAAGCCTAAGAGAATGCTCAGTAAATAAGGAATATGGTTGGGTTCACCAAGGGGAGTGGTTCAGAAGAGCCTGGGAATTTCTAGGTGTGAAATGCAAACAGGTTTCCTAAACAATTAGCTCAAGAACAACGTTCATCCAGGTAGAAGGGTTGTAAGGCTTAAATACGGTCATGGGTGTAAAGTGATTAGCCTGGCACGTGGCAAGCGTGCGGCAAATGTTATTTCGCACTACACTAATAACAGCAGTTCACATTTAACAAGCAATTACCATGTTCCAAGCACTGCTGTAAGTGGTTTATTTAACTAATTTAATCCTCATGATAACACTATAAAGTAAGTACTATTGTCAGAATCTAAGCAGTAAAACAGAAACCACTTCAAGTGTAAACAACAGTGAGAATTTAATGCCTGAAATTGGTGACACGGTTGAGGGCAGACCTAAGAACCAAAATGGATTGAAGAGGCAACCTGGACATTAGTAGTAGCAGGAAGCTGCTAACACCCATAGGCTGGAGGGACAAAGGGAGGGGACAGTGGTACAGAGTTAGGGGCTGGGATCACCCAGTGGAATCTAGAATCACAGTGGCAATCTCTAGGATGGAGAAGGATGGGCCACCAGCAGGGGCTGAAGCCACGGAAGAGGTTCAGCCTTGAAGGATAAACTGCTTGAAGCAGAGATACTTTCAAGGCTTCCTGGGACATGGGCCTGTCAGTGCTGAAACCAGAAGAGTCCTGGACAAACTGGGACAAGTTGGTCACTCTGGGACACAGAGAAGCAGCGGAAAGAAATTATCTGGCTTCTTTTTTCTTTCCCCCCTTCTTTCTCCAGTGAGTGCCTCCCATTGGCTAGACCCAGCGGGAAGTCAGCCTGGGAAAAGCCTGAAGGGGTCAGGCCCCTACCATACAAAGCAGAGCAGGCAAAAAGCTAGAAATGGACTTGAGGGTCAACAGACCCACGACTGGAACAGCCACATGACAGGCACAGAAATTTTCGTGTACAAAGGCAACAAACTGTTTGCAGTCTGGGTCTTTGAGTAGCCTCCTATCTATAGGGTTGGGTTTGGGCAGCCAGGAACTAGTTTTGGCTGTGCAGAGCCATTTTCAGTCCCAAGGGGCTGTGATTATTCCACGACCACGTGACCTGTGACTCCAGCCTCTATCACAACCCATTCCTCTTACACAAAAGGTGAGGCACAGTTCTGCAGTAGATCCCACCTCCTGTTGGACAGTCATCAGCACCAGGGCTGCTGGACACAGGGACGGCATTGAGCTAGAGAGTTTGTGCCAATGTAAATCAGCTATCACTAAGCATGCTGTTTAGTTCAGCTGACATTTTATTTTCACAGCAAGATTGTTGATGAAGCAAGTAGTGAATTGATTTACATTCTGGCGCAAGCTCCTTATTTCGTCATGGACCACTAACGAACAGTTCTCAGACTGGCACTGGTATTTGGACCACACTTTTGCTGGCTTTGTCTCTGGAGAAATAATGTGGTTTAAAAGTAGAGGGAAAAAAAGCATCGGATCAGGGCTCAATCTCTGCTTCTTTCACTAATTGTGTGAGAAAGTCACTTAACCCCTCTCTTAGGTCAGTTTCCTTCTCTGTCAATACCAACCCAAGATGCCCTGCCATCCACACCACGTCACCTCTGAAGGTTGTTTCCTTTACTGTGGGGCTAAATCCATGGCTTGGAAAGGGGTGGATCTCTTATCCTTAATCTGCCACAAAACTTGGAGAGGGGAGGCACAGAACCACAGGGACATACCCATGCTCAATGATGGGGCATTGAAAAACAGAAATAGCCCCTAGAATGTATGGCACAAAATAATCCACTTATACTGGCCTTGTAGCAAACTATGAGAGTGTATGTGTGTGTGTGTGTGTGTTTATGGGTGTGTGTTTGTGTGTATTGGGGAACAGGGTGATAGAGTGGGGTGCAGACAATGGAAAGAAGAGTCGGGAGAGTGAGGGGTGGGGTGAGTGAGCTGCCTAAGGGAAGTGGTAACCAAATGAAATGAGTATCATGGAGGAGTCCAAAGACACTGAAGGAGAACTGCCCATGTGGATGGTCATGTTATGTGACAATGCCGACAGATGGATACCATGTATAAGCTTCACGAGATCATGCCAAGAGTTCAGTGGATGTGGTGGGAATTACTGTGCCTTCTGGGGATCACATCCTAGCAGTGACACAGGGTTGGGATCCAAATTGGCATGTCCTCCAAAAATGTGGGTAGGGCTACCCTGGCCTGGCTACATTTTACAGCCCTTACCTTGGTCAGGGGACCAGAGTGTGCGTGAGGGTCAAAGCCACCAATGTGCACCTGTGTGTTCACTCACAATAGTTGGGCCACCCCTTTAAGGGCAGCCTTGTATTCCTCTGGTCAGAGGCCAATCCCTCCCCCACCTCCCTTCCCAAATACCCAGCTGCTGTGCTGGGAAGGGCCATTAGTGAGGGGAGAAGGAGACAAAGGGGAACCTCTTGTGTCTCCAGGTCCTGCAGCTCCCTAGCTGTTCCTATGGGCACACAGATGTCTGCAGGCTCTGTGAACGTTGTCTGTTAGCCAAGGAGGGCAGTGGGCCAGGTCAGGGAACTGGGACTCCAGCCAGCGCTGTCTGCCCTGGACTATCGCCCAGTCTGAGTCTTTCCTGCCAGAATCCATGCCAGGGGAATGTCCAGTGCTAGATCCAAGTATCCCAAGCTCTTTAGACCCATGATGTCTTTACATAAAAAATTATGTGCCTGTTGTGAAAGGGCCCTGGTATCTCACGCTGAGGCCAGATGTTAGAAACTGTTATCTGGAGGCAGCAGCTAGAGAAGAATGTGCTTGGGGAAGCTACAGCCCATATGGCAGTGAGGAACATGCTTGGAGCCTTGGGGAGTTCTGGGGAACCAGGTGGTCCTGTTGCTCTGGTAGATCCACACCATTTAGTGAGATCACATGAAAACCCTTAAAGAACTCAGACTTACCGGGAGTCAGACTTCAAGCAGAACTTTTAAGTCCTTTCTCCACCTTCCTTCATCTCTTCTGGTTTTATGTTGCTCTCCTCACTTTATCTCTCTTTTCTCCTGTCTCCTACTTGATGCCTAGTGCCCAGGAACTCTGGGGGCTCATCCTGTACCTACACTAGTTCTCTAAACTTGTCTCCTTCCTGCTGATACTGTACTTGTTTTAGAATGCTATCCCAGAAAATACCCTCATTGGCTTGGATCTGGCACTCAGTTCTAGGGCAGTGGGGGGACGGCAAGAGAAAGGGTGTCTTTTCAGGCAGCATGCTGAGACTGACACTGCCGCAGCTTCCTGTGCTTCCTGCCTGGGCAGAGGTGCCCAGGGGTAACAGCGAGGGTAGCAGCAACAGCTCTATTCACTCAACAGGGTCATAGACTAGGCATTCGCTCAGTTGTGTTATAGGCTGGGATACAGCCAGCAGGAACCAGTTCATAACAATGGAATGAAATTGCCTGGGAGGGACTGTGGTATGGAACTACTACTGTTCTCTGGGAGAGTAAGGGCAAAGGGAACATGTTCAACTCTAGATGGGCACTCCAATGGGCAGAGCATGGACATCAGGGTAGGTTGACAGCAGGCAGCAGGGCCCCATGCTCTGGGCTAGAACTTAATGTCAAGTCCTAGGGAACGTCTCCCCAGGCCTCAAATGCCAGGAGCACTAGCCCGGTTTGGTACGGACTCCAGAGTCCAGGGTGGTGTGGTGGAGGGAGCACTGACTTTGCTTAGAGCATGACAGGCTTGAGTTCAAATCACAGCAATGCCATTTAAGACCTCTGTAAAATTGGGCAAGTTATTTAGTAATTTTGAGTCTCAGTTTCCTCATCTGGCAAATGGAGACACTTCAAAACCATCTCACAAGGTTAGGAATTAAATAAGGCAGTGTATGTGAAAGTACACTGACTGACATTATTACTAAACTTGGGTCTAACGTAGGGATGGAAGTGCTCTTGGAAGGAGAAGCCCAGCTATTACCATAAGCTGGGTAGGAATGGGTTTTGCAGAACAGAACATGCAAACCAAACCCAGAACCCTTGCCTGGGGCTACTTAGAGGTCAGGTTTGGCATTGGAGAGGAAAAAAAGATTTTAAACAAAGAAGCTACCTGATCAGATTTATGTCAGGGGAAGGCAGAGGACAAACATTTTGGAGCTAGTATGACTCAGTTTTGAATCCGTAGCTCTAGCAATAGGAGCTGTATGAGCTCCTATTTAGACAAGTTATTTAACTTTTTTGGCATCTGTAAAATAGGATAATGATGCCTACTATTATGGGTTAAATTTTATTTCCCCAAATTTTCTGTTGAAGTCTTAACCCCTAGTACCTGTGAATGTGATATGATTTGGAAATAGTATCTTTGTAGATGATCAAGTTAAAATAAAGTCTTTATTTGGACCTTCATCTAATATGACTGGTGATGATTAATTTTGGGTGTCAACTTGATTGGATTAAAGGATACACAGATAGCTGGTAAAGCATTATTTCTGAGTATGTGTTTTTTCACTCATGTTTGGGACAGTGTTTCAAAAAGAGGTTAGTATTTGAATCAGTGGACTGATTAAGGAAGGTCTGGCCTCACCAAATGTGGGCAGGCACCATCTAGTCAGCTAAGGGTCTGGATAGAACAAAAGGTAGAAGAAAGGAAAATGTGATCTTTCTTTCTTCTAGAGTTGGGACACCCCATTTTCTCCTTCCTTTGGACATCAGAACTCGAGGTTCTCTGGGCTTCAGACTCCAGGACTTGCACTAGTCACCCCTCAGGTTGTCAGCCTTTAGAATTGGACTGAGCAAGCTACCAGCTTTCATGGTTCTTCAGCTTACAGATGGCATATCATGGGGCTTCTCAGCCTCCATAATCACATGAGCCAATTTCCCTAATAACTCCTCTCTCAAATATCTACACATCTATATATGTCATATTGGTTCTGTTTCTCTGTAGAACCCTGATTAATACAACTGGTGTCCTTATGAAAAGGGAAAATGGAAGGGCAGACATACACACACAGAGCACACCATTTGGAGATGAAGATAGAGATCAGTGTGATGCATCTGTAAGCCAGGAATGATAAAGATTGCAGCAAACCACAAGAAACTAGAAGAAAGAAGTGGAACAGAGTCTCCCTCACAGCCCTCTGTAGGAACCAATCTTGCTAACACCTTGATCTTGGACTTCTGGCCACCAGACCTGTGATACAATATATTTCATTATTTTATAGTTTTAAAAAATGTTTTAATTTTCAATTTTATGGATACATAGTAGATGTATATATTTATGGGGTACATGAGATATTTTGATACAAGCATGCAATGTACAATAATTGCATCAGGGTAAATGGGGTATCCATTACCTATCTCAAGCATTTATCATTTCTTTATGTTTCAAACATTTCAATTATATCCTTATAGTTATTTAAAAATGTACAATAAAATATTGTTGACTGTAATCACCCTGTTACACTATCAAATACTAGTTATTCGTTCTACCTAACTATATTCTGGTACCCATTAACCATTCCCACTTCATCTCCACCCCACATTACCCTCCCCAGCCCCTGGTAAACATCCTTCTACTGTCTATCTCCATGGGCTCAAATGTTTTGATTTTTAGATCCCACAAATAAGTAAGAACATGAGATATTTGTCCTAATATGTCTGGCTGATTTCACCTAACATAGTGATCTCCTGTTCCATCCACGTTGTTGCAAATGACAGGATTTCATAAAGCTGAATAGTACTCCATTGTGTCTATATATCACATTTTCTTTATCCACTCATCTGTTGATGGACACTTAGGTTGCTTCCAAATCTTACCCATTGTGAATAGTGCTACAATAAACATGGGAGTGCAATTATGTCTTCAGCATACTGATTTCCTTCCTTTTGAGTATACTCAGCACTGGGATTGTTGGATGGTATGGTAGCTCTATTTTTAGTTTTTTCAGGAAACTCCATACTGTTCTCCATAGTGGCTGTACTAATTTACATTCCCACCAACAGTGTACAAGGGTTCCCCTTTCTCCACATCCTCTCCAGCATTTGTTATTGCCTATCTTTTGGATGTAAGCTATTTTAACTGGGGTGAGAAGATATGTCATTGTAGTTTTGATTTGCATTTCCCTGATGATCAGTGATGTTGAACACTTTTTCATATGTCTGTTTGCCATTTACATGTCTTCTTTCAAAAAATGTCTATTGAGAGCTTTTGCCATTTTAAAATCAGATTATTGGATTTTTTCCTATTGAGTTGTTTGAGCTCCTTATATATTCTAGCTATTAATTCCTTGTCAGAGGTATAGTTTGCAAATATTTTCTCCCATTTTGTGAGTTGAGACAATTCACTCATGTTGTTTAAGTCATCTAGTTTGTGATAGTTTGTTGCGGCAGCCCTAGCAAACTAATATACCCACCTTAATGGAGGATTAGAGATAATCTAGGCATTCAATAAATGATGGCTATTACTATTGTTCTTTCTCTCAGTTGCTTAATCAGGTATGACTGGGAAGCTCCCAAAAAGCAGGACGGTGTGCAGTGTGAGAAGCACAGGTTCCAGGGCCCAACAAAGGCTTGGGTACACCACTTACTAGTTTTGTTATCTTGAGCATGTCACTAAAACTCCTTGATCTTCAGGTTCCTCAGCTCTAATATGGAAATAAGAGTAGTAGCCACCTCAGAGCGTTGTGAGAAATGCTTGAGAAAAAGGAATTTAAATGATTACTCAGTATAGTACCTGGAATATTAAAAGCACTCGGTAAGAGATAGCTATTGTTACTACTATTGTTGTGGTGATTATTATTATTATATGTAGTATAGGCTCTATAGGCTTATGTCAAGTTCTGCCTTATCCTTGAAGCTTTTCTTGAATGCCCTGATCAAATGATTTTTCTTTCCTCTTAATTCCTGCAGCTCAAGCCTTGACACTGAATTACATTTTGTCTTTTGAGTTGTTTCAAGTGTTTATCTTCTCTTTCCAAGGACACTGAATGCTCTATGAAAGCATGAGTTGTATCTTCCTATGTTTCTGTAACTCCCACGGCACTTAAACACAATTCTTTGCTTTTAGTAGATGCTCAGTTATTGCTTACTGATTGATGACTGATACATTGAAGCCAAGTAATTGCAGCCTCAACAGGGATTCAGGGGCGTTGAGAAGGGCTCATTTGTAAGCATGTCCAGCTTTTGAGTTACCTTAAGGGTTATATTTTTAAATACAGAGGTATTTGCTTTTGTTGTCACCTTTCAAAAACAATAATATCCCATTGAATATTGTGTTAAATTCACTTAAGTATCATCCCACATAGACATGTAGCAGTTTAAAAAAATAAAAAATCAAACCAAAAAGCCCTCCTATCTCAAAAGAGTTGGATTAGATACTATTTAAATGCTAAATTCTAACTTAAATGTTAAATTCTAATTTTGTCAGTTAAAACATGTCCTGAGGTATCCATGGTGTGGTTGGGAGAAGTGGCCTGAAAAAGTGGGTTTAGGACCAGATTGTAAAAGGCACTGTGGTTGGTTCATGCTAAAGAGTTGGGATTTTGCTTTATAGGCCTAGGGACTCATAATGAAAGCTCTGAGGATGCTGCTACCTCTGAGGCCTCTCCAATGGGCTCACTTTCCCAGCCTTTTTAGCAGAAGGCCTAGAGGGAGAAATATTTTTTAACTGTGAATTGCTGTTTCCAAAACATGACTCTTTTACCCTGCCACTCTCATCAATCAAACTCTTGGCCACTTCCCAAGATTCATTGAAGACGGTGATCCCTGACTCTATGGCTTCCTCTCCACCTCACACTTTGCCCTTATGATAGGGGACTTCAATGCCCATGGTGACAATCCACCCAGTACCTCGGCTTCTCATTTTTCTGACTTCATCTACAGTGGCCTTTCCTCCCCTCCACCTGAGCTATGCACTCATGGCCACACCCTGAATCTTATCATCTTGGAGAATTACTCTATCTCGTGAATTCTGAACTCCACAAACTATTCTCTGAACATGATTTTCCTTCCAGTTCTCTCATTCCATTATTGCCAGCAGTTTTTAGCTTCATCAAAACCATCAGTCCCCTTTGCTTCTCCAATTACTCACCGTCTGTCCTATCTTTTCTCCCTTAGTATTTTAACCTTTGACCACCCTCTTACTGAAAACTTCAGCTTACATGTCCTCTCATTCATTGAATCTGCTTGGCAAAAGTCTTTGCCTTCTTCAACTATATTCCTGCAGAAAACCATACAACCACTTGCAGGTTGGAACTGCTGTAAATTCACATTCTTCAATTTCAAGCATGTCCTCAACATTGTCAAACAATCCTTCTATGCATCACTAAGATCGTTCCCATTTCACACAAAAGATAATTCGACCTGTCATCATTTTCTTTAAGATTACTACCTCATTACCTCTACCATCATTCTCATATTAACTCATTTTTTACCTTACAAAGACATTTGGACCAATCAGGTAGAATTTCCTCAACTGCCTTTCCTCTTTCTTCCCACCACACATTGTATTTATGTTTAACTACGCCATTCCTTCTTGTATCATGAAAGAAGTGTATCCTATTACTCCTAAAGGCTTATTTTTTCCCTTGTACCCAGCATCTCTTCTCTGTTCCATGATATTATTATTTTTTCATTCTTGTATCTTCAACCTTTCCATGGATAGCATATAAATATTTAAGTCTCTCACATATTAAAAAAAAAAATCTCATATTCCTGTTTAGAAAACCAACCTCTCCCCTTCTCAGATAATGTTTGTGCTGTTTTTGTTGTTGTTGATTTTAGTAAGTTTCAAAGACCTCGGGCTTTTAAAATCTCTGTACTCATCACTTACTAGTTGTATTACCTTGAGCAGGGACAGTACTTTGCAAGTGACAGAGATTACCCTGGCAGCATGACTCACTCTTTCCTTTCCTATATTGAGTTCCAGGGTAATATGGTGGCATTCCTTCAAAGTTCCTGCATATTCGAATTGCCATTTAATGTTTACTTGGTTAGAATTAAGTCCTTCTTCCCAAAGAAGATTACATTTTACTCAAGAGAATATTTTAGCTGGTGTTTTGTTGTTAGCCAATAGTATTCCTAGATGATTCCTGTCTTCAATAGTTCACTTGAACAAATATTTACTGAATGACTATTATGTTCCAGGCACTATTTATAGGTTCTCCCTCACCTCTGTGTCAGTTTTGTGATCTGTATCAGGAAAACATTTTTCATGGCTTCCATATGGCCAGTCTGTAGTCCACACTCACAAGGATAATACCTTTAACAGATGCTATTAATGCCCTACCTCATATATACTTGGCTAACCTAAAAATGTAAGGGTTAATGCTCCCAGGGGTGGCAGAGAGTAGATAAATGACCTAGCCTCCCTGTGTTCCAGTGAGACAGTTCTGAAGTATGTTATACCAGGCTTCTCAAAGAAGGTTTCCCAGTAGGATTGAGCCCCATTTGTCCATAGCAGTAACCTGCTCATTAATGTACATGCTATTGGTTTTTATCTCTTCCTGCCTCACTTTTCCCACTTCACCACTTAGGCTAGCCCACAAATAACCTACAGTCTAGTAGTCTTTGTTTCAATTCTGTTTTTGGAGGAGCCAAAGTAAAATAGTGTGTTACCCTAAAGGTGCACTTACTGTGGGCCAGCCATCATGATATTCACTTCACGTACCTTAGCATAGTGGTTAAGACTGAGATTAAGTTAGGCAAAATATACAAAATGCTTATAATAAGGTCTAGCACATAGCAGGTACTCAATAAATATTAGCTATATAATATATCAGACAAGGTCCAGAGACATAAATCACACCAGTTATTTGAACAGAAAATTTAGTACAAAGAATTGTTACCTGGGCATAAAGTCATTACACCAACAACTGAAAAGGTAAAAAGAGAACTTTAAAGCATCACAGAATTAACAACTGCAGGATATAGCTACCATCCCTGGGAAAACAAATGGAAGAGGTCAGAAGTGTTAAAGCTTAAAATCTTGGAAGAGATGTTCATCAGAGCTGAAGCTCAGACCTCTGAAGAGGGCACTGCTCAGCTGGTACTGCTGACTCTAAGCTTGCAGGAGTGGCTCCACGAACCTCAGACCTTTAGGGAGGGGCAGAGTTGGTATATTAGTCCATTTTTACACCGCTATAAAGATACTAACCAAGACTGGGTGATATATAAAAGAATGAGGTTTAATTGACTCATAGTTCTACACGGCTGGAGAGACCTCAGGAAACTTACAGTCATGGTGGAAGGGGAAGCAGACACCTTCCTCACAAGGCAGCAGGAGAGAGAAGAAGGAGCGAAGGAGGAAGAGCCCCTAATGAAGCCATCAGATCTCATGAGAACTAACTCACTATCATGAGAACAGCATGGTGGAATCCACTCTCATGATCCAGTCACCTCTCACTGGGTTCCTCCCTCAACACATGGGGATTATCGGGTTACAATTCAAGATGAGATTTCGGTGTGGACACAAAGCCAAACCATATCAGTTGGCTGGTGCTGTTTCTATGAAAGGGGTATGATAAGGTGAGTTTGGTAAGTTCTAGAAAAATGAAAATCTCAATTCAGAATGTGCTGCTTCTGGAAGAAACTGCAACTATTGGAGTGAAGAAGTGTTGTTAAGGGAGATATTTATAGGAAATGAAACCAACAAGAAGTACACAGTCAAGAGAAAGTCCCTTCTTCCTCCTCCAGCCACAAGAGTCTTCCTCTAATGTACCCTTTGACACTTCCTAACAAGGAGCCGACTGGCAGAAAAGAAATATGGTTTGTATGGTATCTGTCTCAGCATCACAAAACTGAGTATAGACAGACGGGTTTTGGGCTGAGAGGCAGCAGTCTAATAATTGGCATGAGTGCTCTCTACAACAATCCTTTGGGGGCAGGTACTACAGTTATCCCTGCTTTTAAAAGACAGACTTAATTTTTTCAAGCAGTTTTACATTGCTGATGGTTAATCTTATGTGTCAACTTGGCTGGATCAAAGTTTGTCCAGATAATTGGTTAAACATTTTCTGGGTGTGTCTGTGAGGGTGTTTCTGGAAGAGAATAACATTTACATTGGTAGACTGAATAAAGCAGATTGCCCTCCCCCACGTAGGTGGGCTTCATCTAAACTGTTGAAGGCCTGAATAGAACAAAAAGACTGAGCAAGAATCTGCTCTCTCTGCCTGACAGTCTTCAAGCTGGGACTCGAACAGGAATTTACACCATCGACTCTTTTGAGTCCCAAGGCTTTGGACTGCAGATATTGGGACTTCTCGACCTCCATAATCCCATAAGCCAATTCCTTATTATCTGTCTATCTATGTATCTATGTATCTACATATGTATGTATGTATGTATGTATGTATGTATGTATGTATCTATCTATCTATCTATCTATCTATCTATCTGTCTGTCTGTCTATCTATCTATCTATCTATATATCCCGCTGGTTCTGAGTCTCTGGAGAACCCTACTACTACATAGGTTCACAGCAAAATTGAGTGTAAAGTATGGAGAGTTATATCCCTGAATTTTTATGATTATACTGCAAGTTACTAGTTCAAGATCACACAGCTATCAGTGGTAGAGCCAGGATTTCAACCCAGAATTTCAGGTGCCAGAGCCCACACTATTAATCACCTAAACAATATCCCCATGTAAACAATATCACTGTTTCTCTCTCCTTTTATCCAAGTTCACATGTTCTCCAGTGTGATTAAAGTTCTCTGCAACTCAAACCTTTTATGCATTTGGGTAGAACAATCTTCTTTCTTCTTCATACTTCTTTTTCCAAATTAGTGACTATTTTCTACACTTCAGAGTCAGAGCAATGAAGTGTTTATCAGGACACCACTCAGCACCTCAAACGGTTTTGGTGAACTTAGGTTTCTGTGGGTCCCATTGAAGAGCATGACAAATGTATAATACTGTTGAAAATGTATGTGCATTCAACTGGCATTTATCCTAAGTAGTAGGTAGAAGATAAACGTAGTGATTATGAACTGATGCCTGCAACATCTGGTAAGGAGGAGAAATCCAGGTATATTCTGTTCTCACTCCTGAGAGACCAAATGATTTTCCTTGGGCCAAGCTCTCTTGTGACAATGAGTTTATTCTCTGTGGACACTACCTTCATCTAGATTCAATGTCTCTTTCTGAACATTTCTAGTCATTATGCCAAGTCAGAAGCACTAAGCTCAAGTTTGAAGGGTAGGTGTAGGGTCACCAGAAGGTCACTAATATCTCTTGCCAAGTTGAAGAATTTTAAGACAAGTGATTGTCCAACTGTAGAGCCAACACCTGATAGCCTTCATGCTAGAGGGTGGAGACCTCTACAAGGAAAACTGCAGCTGGAATCCTTCTCAGGGGCTGCCCTTCAACAGAAAGTCTGGTTTCACTCAGCACAGAAATGTTGACCCTGGGTCTGGACAACTCACATGTGACCACATTTTACACACAACAGTTATCATCATTGTCTAAGGTTGTGATATCTCATGGTGCAGGAGTTCCTTCTTTCCTTTCTAACAGGTTGGAAACCTTCCATTTGCCGAAGTCTCCAAAGAGGGAATTTCCAACATGACAATTTGGACAGGCTTGAGCCTGGTGTGAGACAGCCTTTGCTCTTGTGATCTGCTTTGTGAGGAGTGAAACTGGATGTTATAATTGATGCTATTCAGAGAAAAACAGTGATACGTGACTGACATTCTGAGTTTCCTAACTGGATAAGTATTTGATGAAATCTATAATGAGTAGGATACGTTTTCCTATCATGTTAATCAGAAGCTTGAGCCATTCAGACCCTCTCAAGCAGTGGCCATTAGCCAACTACAGGCATTTCATGACAATGGCTTTCATCTTTAGCATCCCATTATTGGTGCATGTTGCTATGAAGACTGATGCTTAAAGGGCAAGAGAGGTGAAAATCTCTATTTTCTGTCATTCTTAGGAGAATGTCAGGTTCCAGTACTTTCTATCCCTTCTTATTATTGTTCCAATTCCTCTTTAATCCACTTGATCAGGATTCAATTATTCAGATTCTTACCTATAGCAGACACTACCAAATGAAAATATTTTGTGGAGTACCACAAGATTTATGATATATGAACAGGACCTAGATATAACACAGGATGTAAAACAAGTGGACTAGTGACAAGGTTTGAATCCTAGTGCTGTATTTTAAATTCTCAAAAACAAAGAACAATCCAGTCATGAAGGCCTAGAATAGAAGACGACTGTATTAATGACCTTGGTCATTAGAGAGCATAGATATTGAAATCTTGGAAAACCAAGAGAAAATATCAAGTCTGATGTGGCAGTGGAAGAACCAAGATGAGAGACAATCCTGAACTAGGAGCTACAAAAAACGTGAACAGAACAGATATAAGTGGGGGATAAAGTGAGGAGAATCAGGTGATGGTAGAAAATAAAATATATCTGAAGTGCTTGCATTTATCTGCTGTTGTCTGGGCATGGCATGGATGGGGAGGACTGGCTTAAAGGTACAGGGTCAGAGCAGACAGCAATGGCACTATGATCCTGAGGAGTTTCCATCAATGTGGCCCATGAACTTCTTCTGGATAGTCTACAGGCTGCTCATTTGTAGTTTGGGGTTTGAAAATATGACAAAGACTATCCTCTAGTTTGTGTCACAAATGAATTTATTGATGACATTGATGTCTCCTTTGAAATAAGGTGCTACAGTATGAATGTGTCCCCTAAAATGTATGTGTTGGAAACACAATTCCTCTGCCCTCATGAATAGATTAATGGATTAATGAGGATTCTGCCTTCATGAATGGATTAATGTTCTCCCACAGGAGTGGGTTTCTAACTATGAGAGAGGCTTTGTTATAAAAGCAAGTTTTCTCTGGCTCTTGTGCTCTTGCACTCTCACCATGTGATGCCCTCTGCCATGTTATGACACAGCAAGAAGGCCATCAGCAGATGTTGGTGCCATGCTCTTGGACTTCCCATCTCCAGAACTATGAGTTAATAAACCTCTATTTTTAGAAATTACCAAGTCCGTGATATTCTGTCTTAGCAACAGAAAATGAACTATGACATAAGAACATTATTTTCATTATTTAGCGGATTTTAAAGGTGGCAGCATGTGGGGCCAATGCTTTGTAGTGCCTTTGTTTCCACCAGAGTTCTCTGTGCATTATAGAGAATATGTAGGGAAACTCAGGATAACTTTCACCAACATTTCCAATCTCCCCAACCAACTCCAACCATATCAATTTTGAAAGGGTTCGGCTTCCCTCCAAGCCCCTAACATGTTTGTTCTAGTTTATTTCTGGTGACTTTAGTGTTTTTAAAAAGCAATATATCATTGTTTCAGTTGCCCAGTATAGTCCTTCAGAAGCTAACTCTTGTAATGCCACACACCTTTCTAGTTTAAGCCCTTACCATAGAAATAGTGGAAACCAATATTTGATTGTTATTAATTGCTACTGAAGGTTTGTAATGTATTTCTTTTGGAAAGAAAACAGATATTCTCACATGAAAATGATGATACAATACATCGATCGGTGAAAATTTGAAGACTGGGTGACTGATTTCAGTGGCAGGGGTGGGGGGAGAAAGACACACAGAGAGAAAAATCTTCTCACTTTCACCTGTTTGACCATAGTTGACTGAATCAGCAATAAAGGTTGTGACATTACCAAGGAATATCAAGTCACTAATATAGACACAATGACCACTTTCTTGTAAGACAGTCTGGCAATCACGGTCACCTCTTTCACCCATAGACATTTGATTTGAAATACTACAGTTGTAGGGGTATCCCAGCTGTAACACACATTTCTATCCAAGTTACTTTTTTAAGTCTTTGACTTCAGCAGCCATGAGATGTTTCTTGTAAAGGAAAATAAAACTCAAATATTTAAAAGCCATTGGGTAAATAAAAAAGTTTGCCCTCAGTTGGTTTCCAGAGTTTGGTGAATTGTTTTAGAAAGATTTTACAAATTTAACAATTTTAATTACAAGAAATAAGGTAAAATGACTGTCACTCTTCAAAAATATGCACTTTTTGTTCCAGGATTTGAAGATGCCTAACCAGAAAGTACACAATTGCAAAGGCAAATTTTCAAGTACAACATGGAGCTTAATCATAATAGTAACATTTATTGAGTGCTTATGTAAAAGTATTATCCCATTTTATAGATGAGGAAATGAACCTACAGAGTTTAAATAATACAATGTCAAACAGGTAATAAATGGCACAGNTTACAAATTTAACAATTTTAATTACAAGAAATAAGGTAACATGACTGTCACTCTTCAAAATATGCACTTTTGTTCCAGGATTTGAAGATGCCTAACCAGAAAGTACACAATTGCAAAGGCAAATTTTCAAGTACAACATGGAGCTTAATCATAATAGTAACATTTATTGAGTGCTTATGTAAAAGTATTATCCCATTTTATAGATGAGGAAATGAACCTACAGAGTTTAAATAATACAATGTCAAACAGGTAATAAATGGCACAGCTGAGCGCTATGCACGAAACTGACCCAAGCCCATGATCTTAACCATTTTACACTTCTTATAGAACTGTGAATGGTATGTATCTCTAGACTACAGGAATCTCATACTTTGCAATTATTTTTGGTCTAGAAATCTTTTCAATAATCTATATGTCACTATTTTGTATAGCCATTTTATGAAACAAGCAGTAAAAAGTGTCTCAATTCAATCAACGTTTATGGAACACTTCCTCTTAGTCTTCTATGTCAAGAAATTACCTTATAGTCAGGGACACAGTCCTGTGTCCTTACAAAGGAAAGGAAAGAGGCAGGAGATGACAAAAGGGGCAATGGCTTGGAGGCCAGAATACCTGGGTTCATCTCTCAGCTCTTGCATTCATTTTCCAGCTGTTCAGCATAGGATGTTCACAGTCAAGAAATTACCTTATAGTCAGGGACACAGACATAATATGTTAAATAAAAAGAACACTCATAGATAATAACTCTGATTGAAGTGACAACTTGTATATCCAGAACTTTCTTGCTTTTAGGTAATTTCATTATTTTGAGCAAATGCAATTTGCTAAATCTCTAACTGAATAAAATGTACTTTTATATCATTGTCAAGCTTTCTATATCATTAAATTCATACATAAAAGAACAGTCTTTGTCAGATAAGGCGTCTTGATTTCTAATTCAGAAAACATGTCTGTTGTAGCAGGTGCTAGATTAGAAGTACTGACCATGCTAAATGTCAGAGGTGTTCAGCAAATGGAGAGATAACAGAGAGGATTGACTATCTACTTAGGGGGTGCTTCATGGAGGAAGAAAACTTTGAGCAGAACCTTGAAGGTTGAGTATAATTTGAATAGAGAGAGAAAGGAAATAAGCATAGGATAAAAGAAAAGAGAAAAAAAGCCTAAGGAGGTCCTCCAGGGGACGTTTATGTGTAGGAAGAGAAAGTTTAAATCCATGTAAGACACCAAAAAGGAATTACTAGAGAGGGAGAAAAAAATAGAAGCAGAGACAGAAGTCAAAAAAGAGAATTTCAAGGAGGGGGCAATAATCCTCTTCAAATCATAGAGATGTGGTGGAAGGTAAGAACAAGAACCAGGCATAAAATGGGTAAGCCTTGAAGCTTCTGGACAGTGGCCCATAGAGTGGAATAGGTAGTAGACAGGCTTGAAGGTTAACGTGGATGCATAGGCAGAGGAAGCAGTCAGTAAATACAGCATGTGTGGACTTTAGCAGTGAAGGGGCAAAGTTAGGTGAAAAGGAAATATCGACTCACACAAAAGGTCATCTACTTTTAAGATAAGATGGTCAAGATTGTTTTGAGGGTAAAAGGGAAGAAAACTGTGACCCAGGAGAGAGCAAAATACCATGGATTAAAGATGTAATTGGAGAGATAAGAACCCAAAAAAGGAGGAAAAAATGTGGTCCAGAACACAGTTGTACCTTACTTTCAGAATAGCAGTTCATTCATTCAACAGATATTTGTGAGGTACCATGTTAGGCATGGGAGGCACAGGAGAGAAAAAACCAACTAACCAACCAATCAACCAACCAAACAACAAAAAATTAGAATCCCTACCTTCGAGACACTTTATAGTTTAGTGGGAGGGAAAGATTTTAAACAAATAACCACTAAAATAAAATAAAATTACAAATGGTGGTCATCATAAAAGAATTAAGTAGTAGCATGAAATAGAATCATGGGGGAAGCTGCAAAGACAAAGCCTTCCTGAAGAAAACCCGAAGGAAAAGCAGGAGCTGGCCATGTGAAGACCTGAGGTCTGGGGATAGAAATTTTCTGAACAAGGGCAACAGCAAGTACACAAGTTCCAAGGTAAAAATAAAATAAAATAATAAAAAAATAAAATAAAAAGTTTGGTATGTTCTAGAATCTAAGAGAAAGCCAAGTAAATGGCAATGATAACAGTGAGCCTCCTGGCCTCCTAGTGAAAAAGATCAGGCCCAGTTCCATTTTCTTTCTGAGCCAAGTGAGAGAGGTGAACCCATCCCACCACCACGACCGTACCAGCACTTTCCCTCTGATTCTGTGAAACAAGGAGAAGGAGCAGGGGCTGCTTCTAGGAGAGGAAGCTCAGCAGGAACCAGGGAAGAAGCTTTGAGTAGTTAGGCAGGCAGGCAGGCCAAGGTAGGCTTGGGCCAACTGAGGAGCAGATGGCTGCAGGAGCAGCAGCTGGGGCTCATCCACAGGCATGTCTCTGGCCTGCCCCTGAGCTCTGGATAAAACTTCTAAGGGTCACGGAACAAGAAGCTCTGTGCTGTGTGATTGATTGATTGATTGATTTACAAATGGACTGATTTTTTTTTAAAGCAACTAATAGTCATTGTCTGCTACCACATGTACCAAATAAGGTGGGTGATCAAGCTAGGCAGTACCATTAAAAATAATTTTTAATGAAATGTAGTGTGTGTGTGTGTGTGTGTGTATGTGTGTGTATGTGTGTGTGTATATATATATAGCATGCAGTTTGATGAGATTCAACAAATGTATACATCCATGTCACCACCACCCCAGTTAAGATACAGAACATTGCCAGGTGGTTCACGCCTGTAATCCCAGCACTTTGGGAGGTTGATACTGGTAGCTGGTGAATCACTTGAGCCCGGGAGTTTGAGACTAGCCTGGGCAACATGGCAAAACCCTGTATCCACCAAAAAAAAAAAAAAAAAAAAAAAAAAAAAACAGTGAGGCGTGTTGGCATGCGCCTATAGTTCCAACTACTCAGGAGGCTGATGTTGGAGGATTGCTTGAGCCCAGGTGGCAGAAGTTGCAGTGAGCCAAGATTATGCCACTGCACTCCAGCCTAGGCGACAGATCCAGACCCTGTCTTATAAAAAAAACAAAAAAACAACCCCCCCCCCCAGGAAAAAAAAAAAAAAAACAGAACATTTTTCACTTCAGCAAGTTCCTTCAGTGCCCTTTCCCAGCAAAGAATGTCATGTCTTTCCCCAAAGGCAACCATAACCATTGTTCTGATATTTCTCACCATGGAATCATTTCACCCTTTTTGAGGGTGATATAAATGGAATCATGCTGTTTGTACATTTTTTGGATCTGATTTTATTCATTATAATATTTTTGAAAAATTTCCACCCAATTTCATGTATCAGTAGTTCATTTATTTTTATTGTTCTCTAGTATTACATTGTATAAATATACCACAATTTGTTAATCCATTTTACTGTTAATGGGCATTTAGGTTGTGTTTTTAACTATAATGCATATACCCACTATAAAAATTTATGTACAAATCTTTTTGTGGGTACATGTTTTCGTTTCTTTTAGGTAAATATCTGGGAATATAATATCTGTGTTATAAGGCCAGGGTAAATTTAACCTTATAAGAAAATGTGAAACATTTCCAAAATGGTTGTAACATTTTACTTCCCCACCAGCAATATATGAGAGTTCCAGTTGCTCCGCATCCTCTTCAACATTATGTACTGTCATTTTGGTGGGTATAAAGCAGGAGTCTCCAACCCCTGGGCCAGGGAACCAGACCTCACAACAGGAGGTGAGCAGCAGGTAAAAGAGAGAAGCTTCATTTGTATCTACAGCAGCTCCCCATCACTTGCATTACTGCATGAGCTCCACCTCCTGTTAGATCAGCAGCGGCATTAGATTCTCATAGGAGCATGAACCTTATTGTGAACTACACATGCGAGGGATCTAGGCTACACACTCCTAATGCCTGATAATCTGTCACTGTCTCTCATAACCCCCTGACAGGACTGTCTAGTTGCAGGAAAACAAGCTCAGAGCTCCTGCTGATTCTACACTATGGTGAGTTGTATCATTATTTCATTATATATTACAATGTAATAATAATAGAAATAAAGTGCACAATAAATGTAATGCCCTTGAATCATCCCAAAACCATCCCTGCACTGGTCCGTGGAAAAATTGTCTTCCACAAAACTGGTCCCTGGTGCCAAAATGGTTGGGACGACTGGTATAAAGTATTACCTCATTGTGGCTTGATTTGCATTTCCTTAATGGCTAATGATGTTGAGTATCTTTTCATGTCCTTATTGGCCATTCCTATATCTTCTTTTATAAATTGTCTGTTCATGTCTTAGGCCATTTTGGAGAGTTGTTAATCTATTTATTGGTGATTTTATGGAGTTCTTTATATATTCTGATTACAAGTATTTTGGCAGATATATGTGCATGTTGTTTTACTATATTAATTACTTTATGTGCATATTGTCTCCTCGTCTGTAGCTTGCTTATTCATTATCTTTTTAAAAGCAGATGTTTTCAATTTGGTATATTCTACTTTTTCAATTTTGTCATGGCTAATACTTTTTGTGTTCTGTCTAAGAGATTTTGTTTACCCCAAGATATCACAAAGTTTCTTCCAAAAGTTTTATGGTGTTAACTTCTAAGTTTAAGTCCCCAACCAATTGCAAATTAATTCTTGTGTGGTTTGAGTTAAAGATTAAAGTACACTTTTCTATATAGATATCCAGTATTTTCAACATGATTTTTTGAAATCAGATAGTATGGAACTTCGAAATTTTTTCTTCTAGCTTAAGTTCGCTTTAGCTGTTCTAAAACTTATGTGGAAATGCAAACACAGTTCTTTTTCAATTTTGGGGGGGCTTTCCTAGATCTTTAAATTTCCACGTACATTTTAAAATCAGCTTGTCTACAACTACCAATCTGGCTGTGATATTGAGTGGGATAGCGTTGGATTCATAGATCAATTTGGGGGAAAACCAATTTTAATATTAGGTTTTCTAATTCATTAGTATAGAATATATCAATTTATTTAGGTCTTCTTAAATCTCAGTAATGTTTTATAGTTTTCATTGTAGAGGTCTACACATTCTCTGTTAAATTCATTTCTAAGTATTTTATAATTTTTGATGTTAATATGACTGGCATTTTGAAAATATCACTTGTAATTTTCTATTCTTAGTATATAGAAATACAATTGATTTTGTCTATTGATATTGTGTGGTGGACTGATCCTTAAGATGCTCCCTAAGATTTTCACTTCTTGATGTTCATACCCTTGTGTGACCTCCCCTTGAATATGGATGTGACCTGTGACTTGCATATAGTCAACAGAATATGACAAAGGTGACAGGATGCACGTGATTCTGTGTATGTGATTATGTTATATAAGATTGTAGCACTCATCTGGCTGTAGTCTCTCTACCTTACTGCTATGAGGAAGCAAGCAGCCATGCTGGACAACCCCATGTGGCAAGAAACTGTGGTTGGCCTCTAAGAACTAATGGTGGTCTGGTCAACAGCCGGCAAAAATACTGAAGTTCTCAGTTCTTCAGTCAAAATTAACTGATTGCTACCAATAATCATGAGTTCAGGGTACTGGGTCCTTGTCCAGTTGAGACCTCCACATGGAAACCCAGCCCTATTCAATTCCTTGATCATAGCCCTGTAAGACCCTGAGCAGAAGATCCAGATACACTGTGCCCAGACTTCAGACAGAAATTGTGAGATAATAAATATGCTTTATATTTTAGCTACTAAGTTTGTGGTACTATTATGCAGTAGTAGAAAATGAATGCAGCTTGTATCCAGTGCCCTTTGTAAATTTGCTTATTACTTCTAATAGTTTTTTGTTTCAGATTCCTTTAGATTCTCTGTGTACATAATATTTCTGGTGGCAAGGACTATTTCACTTCCTCCTTTCCAAATATTTGGTCTTGTTAACTCTTCATTTGTCTGCCTTCTATTTTATTAATTTCCACTCTTAATTGAATTCCTAGTTATTTAGACTGTGTTAATTTCCCACTGTTTGAGGATATATATATAGCATCTTTTGGTTACTGATTTCTAATTTAAATCGGTTACAGTCAGAGAACATGAACGGGTAGAATGAATGAGTAATAATCCTGAAAATGTTGTTGTTTCTGCTGCTTCCTCATTGAAATAATACTGAAACCTGTGCTCGCATTCTGAGACATGTTTCCACAAATGAATGAGAGCCCTGGGGTGGGAGGAAATGGCAGATAGGGGGCAGGACTAACTTGCAGCTCTCACTCAGAAGGACAGAACAGTGTGTGGAGACCCACATTATGAACTTTTTTTCTAAAAACTACTGCAGGAACATATCACGAAAGCTGAGATAATCCATACACCCTTTGAAGGAGGTAGATTGCTGCTGCAGGCTTTGTAGGACAACCAAGGAGAAGTCTGCTTGCTTTCTCAGCTGGGAGGCATGTTGCCTGGGGCAAGTTCTCAGCCCTGCTCACCAGCTGCCTGGAAATAAACTCAGTGCTGTTACGGGGGCACAGTGGGAGTGAGACAAGCCTTTTGGGCTGCAGGTGGTGTGGGAGCTGGGTGAAGCCTATGACTGCTGGCTTTCCCCCACTTTCCTGGCGAACTGTGTGATGCAGCAGAGACAGCCATAATCCCTTGGGAACATAACTCCATTGGCCTGGGAACCATACCTTCATCTCCCACAGCAGCTGCAGCAAGTCCTGCCCAAGAAGAGTCTGAGCTCAGACATACCTAACCCTGACCCTGCCTGATGGCCTTTCTCTAACCACCCTGGTAGCAGAAGACAAAGGACACAATCTATTGGGAGCTCTATGGCCCTGCCCACCACCTGATCCTCCCTATACTACTACAGCTGATGCACTCTTGAAAGTGCCACCTCCTGGCTAGAGGCCAACCAACACAAAGTGAGTGCATTTAACAAAAATACAACCAAGGACCCCCACAGAGTCCACTTCAGTCTCCTGCTACCTCCACCAGAGTAGGCACTGGTACCCATGGCTGAGAGACCTGAAGATGGATCACATCACAGGACTCTTTGCAGACACTCCCCACTACTGCCCCGGAGCCTGGTAGCTCCATTGGATGGCTAGATCCAGAAGAGAAATAACAATCACTGAAGTTTGGCTCTCAGGAAGGTCCATCCCTAGGGGAAAAGGGAGGGCACCATATCAGGGGAGCACCCCCGTGGAACAAAAGAATCTGAGCAGCAGCCCTTGAGCCCCAGATCATCCCTCTGACACAGTCTACCCAAATGAGAAGGAATCAGAAAAACAGTTCTGGTAATATGACAAAACAATATTCTCTAACACCCCCAAGAGATCACACTAGCTCACCAGCAATAGATCCAAACCAAGAAAAAATATCTCTGAATTGCCACAAAAAGAATTCAGAAGGTTGATTATTATGCCAATCAAGGAGGCAACAGAGAAAGGTAAAATCCAACTTAAACAAATAAGGAAAATGATACAGAATATGAATGGAAAAATATCCAATGAAATAGCATAAATAAAAAACAATAACAACTTCTGGAAATCAGGAACACACTTAGAGAAATGCAAAATGCACTGGAAAGTCTCAGCAATAGACTCGAAGAAGTAGAAGAAAGAATGTCTGAGCTCGAAGACAAGACTTTTCAATTAACCCAATTTGACAAAGACAAAGAATAAAGAATTTAAATAAAATAAACACAGCCTCCAAAAAGTTTGGGATTATGTTAAATGACCAAACCTAAGAATAACTGCTGTTTCCAGGGAAAAAGAGAAATCTAAATATTTGGAAAACATTTGAGGGAATAATTGAGGAAAATATCACTGGCCTTGCTAGAGATCTAGACATTCAAATATAAGAAGCTCAAAGAATATCTGAGAAATTCTTCACAAAAAAATCAGCACCTAGGCACTTAGTCATCAGGTTATCTAAAATCAAGACAAAGAAAAGAATCTTAAGAACAGTGAGGCAAAAGCATCAGACAACCTATAAAGGAAAACCTATCAGATTAACAGCAGATTTCCCAGCAGAAACACTACAAGCTAGAAAAGATTGGGGTCCTATATTTAGCCTCTTTAAACAAAACATTATCAGCCCCTGTCTCTACTAAAAATACAAAAAATTAGCCAGCAAGACTAAGCTTCATAAATGAAGGAAAGATACAGCCTTTTTCAGACAAACAAATGCTGGGACGATTTGCCACTACCAAGTCAGCACTACAAGAACTGTTAAAAGGAGCTCTAAATCTTGAAACAAATCTTTGAAATACACCAAAATAGAATGTTAAAGCATACATCTCAAAGGACCTATATAACAATAACACAATGAAAACAAAATCGAGAAAACAATGTATTAAGGCAACAAGTAGCATGATGAATAGAATAGTATCTCCCATCTCACTACTAACATTGAATGTAAATGGCCTAAATGCTCCACCTAAAAGATACAGAATGGCCGAATGGATGAGAATTTACCAACCAAGTATCTACTATCTTCAAGAGACTCACCTGACACATAAGAACTCACATAAACTTAAGGTAAAGGAGTGGAAAAAGACATTCCATGTAAATGGACACCAACAGTGAGCAGGAGTAGCTATTCTTATATCAGACAAAACAAACTTTAAAGAAATTGCTGTTAAAAAAGACAAAGGAGAGACATTATATAATCATAAAAGGAATAGCCCAACAGGAAAATATCACAATCCTAAATATATACACACCTAACACTGGAGCTACCAAATTCATAAAACAATTACTACTAGACCTAAGAAATGAGATAGACAGCAACACATTAATAGCGGGGCACTTCAATACTCCATTGACAGCACTGGACAGGTCATCAAAACAGAAAGTCGACAAAGAAACAATGGACTTAAACTATACCCTAGAGTAAACTGACTTAAAAGATATCTACAGAACATTCTATCCAACAACTGCAGAATATACATTATATTCATCAGCACATAGAATATTCTCCAAGATAGACCATATGATAGGCCACAAAACAAGTCTCAACAAATTTAAGAAAATAAAATTATAGCAAGTATTCTTTCAGACCACAGTGGAATAAAATTGGAAATCAACTGCAAAAGGAACCCTCAAAACCATGCCAATACATGGAAATTAAATAACCTGCTCC